>NW_026623875.1:0-1053 GCF_030028575.1 Malurus melanocephalus | reverse complement strand
ATGGAAACCAGCATGGAAACCAGCATGGAAACCAGCATGGAAACCAGCCTGGAAACCACCATGGAAACCAGCATGGAAACCACCATGGAAACCAGCCTGGAAACCAGCATGGAAACCAGCATGGAAACCAGCATGGAAACCAGCCTGGAAACCAGCCTGGAAACCAGGATGGAACCAGCATGGAAACCAGGATGGAACCAGCATGGAAACCAAGATGGAAATCAGCCTTTTCCTCCTCTCCTTCCACCTCTGCTCAGCTCAGCATCTTTCCAAGCAAATCTTACAGTTCTTACCTTGCACATGGTGAAGGATGAGCTGTCTAAATCATTCCACCAACATTTAACTATTAGGATAATAGGATATTACATTGTTAGGATAATAAGATAATGCTGATATGCTGCATTTTATGGCTTCATTTTATGGGAGGCTTTCTGCCTGTTTATCCCATGTGTGTTTTTGTGCTAGACTGAAGCAATTCTCACAACAGACAAATGTGCCCCAGCTCCGTTCTCACCATCTGTGGGGATGTTCACAGTCAATTCCACAACCCCATGAAACCAAGACTAATAAACTGGGCATTTTTCTGGTCTCAGAGTTGAAGTCCTGTGGGGTTTTTGGTSGGGGTGAGGGTGTGGAGGGCTCAGGACAAAGTCCTGCATTGCTGTCACTTGGAACCAGAACCATCTGGCCAGGCCGAGGGTTGGGAAACAGTGACTTCAGTCCTGTTTTGGGAGGGCAAAGCGAGGCTCAGCCATGCCTTGGGCGCAACCCCAAACCCTCCATTTTGGGGCTCAGGAACAGATCCCAAACCCTGCATTTTGGGACTGAGGAACAGATCCCAAACCCTGCATTTTGGGGCCGAGGAACAGACCCCAAACCCTGCATTTTGGGGTGGAGGAACAGACCCCAAACCCTGCATTTTGGGGGCTCAGGAACAGATCCCAAACCCTGCATTTTGGGGCTGAGGAACAGAGCCCAAATCCATCATTTTGGGGCTGAGGAACAGACCTCAAACCCTGCATTTTGGGACTGAGGAACAGAGCCCAAATCCAT
>NW_026623874.1:288448-348496 GCF_030028575.1 Malurus melanocephalus | reverse complement strand
TCCTCATCTTTCTTTGGAAAGAAAAGATTTTTGGAACTTTACACCATTTATTAAAAAAAAAAAAAATCAATAGGCTGAAATTTTTCAAAAGAAGCCACTGATATCTTTCATTTTCTAAATCCTCTACAAAAATCTCATTAGGACAAATCATATTCCATTACTTCCCCAACCAAAAAATAATTAAAAAAAAAAAACCACTCAAAAGGCACTTCTGAAGCCAAATTATGCTCAAATCAGAGCTTTTTAGCAAAAAAAAAGTCTTTTAAGAGGCCTCTATTTCTGCTTTAATGCATTTTAATGTACATAATGCCTTAAAAAATCCAGCAAGAGCAAACGTAGCTCCTGTGGAGTTGGGGATAAATCCTGAGCGTGTTACAGAGGCTCTCATCATCATTTTAATCTCTTAGGCTGCCAGAGTGAAGCAAAAACAGGAACTCATTTGCCTAAAGACTTCTCAGGTCTCAGGAAATCCAGGAGCAAAAAGTGATTTCCAAGGCCTGGCACAGAACTCAGGAGCTCAGACCCCACAATCACCACCAGAATAGATTCAATAACTCATTTATTAAATAATTAACTTCTGCAAATGCTGCCATTGCCAACTGTCTGTGCCATGGAATAACTGGGTCTGCCACAGACTCAAGGAAATTTATATGCTTGAAGCCAGAGGGTTCTTCAGAGAAGATTTTAGATAATAATAAATGTTTATAATAATAAATGTTTTAGATAATAATAAACGTTTAAGATAATAATAAACATTAAAGACAAGTCAGGCAGACAAAATGTTTGGTCTGGCACATGATTGCCTGTTGCTGTTGATGGCACAGTGTAATTCCATTCCCAGAATCATGGAATCACATGGTGGTTCACATTGGAAATGACCTTACAGCTCATCTGGTCCCAACCCTGGCTGGCCTAACACATATTCAAGACATTTTTTGATTATTCAATAGGAAATAGTATTTTTTTCCTACTGTAGGTCTTGCAAAAACACTAAAAACAATATTTTAACCCTAAAATTCTTTTTTTTTTCATGTGCCAAAGTGAAACTCTGCAGTTAATCAGTGCACTCATACGTACCACAACTCCAAACTGCTCCGGCTCAGCGAGATCGTTATATTCATCCTTTAATTCAGCTAAGGCATTGAGTTCTTTCTGCTCAGGAAGATTCTTCACCAGGTTCTAAAACAAACAAGGCATTATATCAAATTTGTTCTATTAAAACACCTGAGAGACCCAAAATAACACATTTAAAATAGCACAACATGGAAACGCACCAGGAAATTACGGGGCGCTTATTTTATTCGCCACGATATAAACATCAAATCAAAGCAGTAATTATTTAATACAGACATCAACTGCTCTGCTGCAGTCTCTGAGCTGAAGAATGCTTTCTCTGTATTAAAAGGTTAGAGGATCATTTTCCAGGTCTGACAGCATCAAGGAGTTTTGTCCATCTGCAATCTCTTATTGCCCTAATGGTTGCATCTTGCTCATTAAATATTAATCAAGAAATAACTGGTGTAAAACATGACAAAACTAGTAAAATTAAAAAAAAATTACAGTCTTGAGGCTTTCAAAGTAGCTGTGCACAAATTACACCTAAAAACACCTCACACAAAAAAGGTCAACATCCCAAATTGCACAGATCTTTTGGATGGCAAATATAGAGGAATTCAGGAAAAAGCTGAACTTGCTTGCAATCTTACTCATGTCCCCAGAGCAAATTGTGAATTATTATATGATCTTAACATCTCAAAATGCAGATATGCCAAATATATAAAATACTTCTGTTAAGACTGAAGAACACTTTAAAAAATACCCAGTGAAAGTGTAGATTGTATTTAAATGTTTAAAATTTCATCAGTTGAAATCAAAGCAATAATATAATTCTTTAAAGAAAAAAAAATATAAAATTATATTTAAGCAAACATCAATAGGAAAAGTTATACGCCTGTTGGAAAAGCAGCCAGCACTGCAGCAGCACATTTTTTTCAGATATAAAAATTTTAATTGGAGAAAATCTGTACTATTAGAGGTACAGATGTCTTATTTTTAGAACAGCCCAATCTTGCCATCATCTTGTAATATTTTTCTTTGTTTTGAGAATTTGATTACTGATCACCGTGCCAGGCTGGAAGGAGACATTAAGGTCCAACTTGGAGAAAGGAATCAGTCTAATTTGTCAAATTTGCAAGTGATAACAAACTTAATTCTCCGAGCTGAAAGAATCAAACATTCACCCATCTTAATTAAAAAAAAAATAAAGATGACAGGCAGCCTCAGACAAACCATCCCTGCTGCAGAAAGGTTTTTATCTCACACTGAGGAGTTACTGATTGTCTCAGAAAGCAGAGCTCAAAACTTCTGGCACAGAGAAACATCACAGTCACCTCTGTGTCACAGTAAAGCTGTGATTAAACCTAAGTTTGTTTCCTATTAACACAAACCTATGTCCCGCAGGTTTATACTTGAAAAAAAAAAATTAAGGATCTGTAAAACATTCTTGCTCATTTGATAAATTGCTTAATGTTGGTAAAGATCAAAGACATTAACTGAGGCAATTTTTTTAATCTATTTTGATTAGCTAGACTATTTACCAGATGCTGTCCTCCAGAATTTCACAGTATTTGTCAGAAATGGAGATTTCATTGCACATTAATAAACTCACTGTAAAACATTGCTTTTCCATCAATGCAGAAATAGAAGAATATTGCTAAAGCAGCTGTTTTGTAGCTGTATTACCAATATCTGTTAACTGATAACAGATCTGTGCTTGATTTTTCCTTCTCCTCACCCAACCCTCAATGGGTCAGAGCCAAGGGATTAACTGATTTTATTCCAGCTTGTAACAGGAACAGTTTGGCTCTGCCCACACTGCAGCTCCTTTTTTCAGATATACACACAGCTAAATCTGTATATTTACATCCACTGCATGGATTGAATAACTGAAAATGAAGATAAAGCATTCAGTGATCACATATTCAAACCCTGTCAGTACTTCAGGAAACACTTTCCTGCTCTATTCACTATGATGCAGGTTGAAATAAAAAGAAGGGAAATAAAAATGGTTCACGTAAGCATAAAAAGGAAACCAAGGTTGACACGAAGAGGCTGAAACTGTCACTCACTGCTCACTGTCACAGGCCCTGAATCCTGTCAGACATGGTGTTTGACAACTGTCTGCTTCCAACAACTTACCCCCTCTAAGACACACCAGGAATGGAAAACATTTTTTTCCCAGTGTTTCCCTTGAGGAAGAGTCACAACAGTACATATTCTACCAGGTACTCCCACTCATTAATCCAATTTATTGAAGTATTACAATGCAAGTTTAAAAAGCAGCAAGAAACGAGTGCCTGAGAAGCAAAATGGAAAAAGCACTTTGCTATCTGCTTGATGATGCCATATCCATTCCACTTCCACTCTTTGATACTTAGAACAAAGCACTTTCCACACAGGCACTTTATAAAGTCTGAGTTTTGCTAAGCATGGAAGGAAGCAAGGCTTGCTTTGCACAATTTTTCCAATCTTAGTATTAAAAACTGCTAAATTGGTAAATTAGTTGAAAGATCAGAATAAAAATGAACCAGAACAGACTGAGTAAGAGATGGATGATCCATCCCCAGTCCATTTGGATGAAAATCTCTGAACACAGAGCAATCTCTCCCAGGTATCAGCAGCATCTCCCTGCAACTGGAGGCAGCTCTGCCATTCCCTACACAAAGGGACCAATCTCAAAGCACCAATTTTCTGCACATTTTATTCTGCTGAGTTTCTGGATAGCTGCACCCATGATCCACTCACACACATTTATTCTGGAGTTACACCTTGCTTTTGTCCCTGCTGCTCACACCCATCCCTCTCCTCCCCACACAGTTGTACCCTGCTCATATCCTGCCAGCTATTTATATATTGCTGATCTAATCAAGCCAATCTCTTCTGCTTCCTTCTGGAGACTGCTCCTCTATCCCTCAATCATCTGAAGTAGTTTTTAAGTTCAGCTTCTCTATTTTAAATTCATTTGTGAGAAATGTACCAAGTCATTTAGGTAAGGTCATGGAAGGAGACTATTCAAAAGCACAAAAATTATCCTCCTGACTGGAAATCCTTGACCCAACACACCTTCCAATCACAGTGGCCTTTTTTGTGGTCACCCAGGCCTGGCTGGGATGAAGTTAATTTACCTCACAGGAACCCATAAAGTGTCATTTTAACTTGTGACCAAAACAGGGCTGAATTATCACTGGTGGAGCTCCTCTGTGGAGCTCCATTTGTACAGAGATCAGTGTGAAACCACTTCAGCCGTCCAAGTTGTTTCCTCCCCCTTGATTTTTGATTTTACTAAACCTGCAAGCTTCTTAATCACAGGATCTGATCAATAAACCAAGTCCTCAATAAATTTAATACTTTGAACTTATTTTCAGATACTGAGGCAACTCAGTTCAGACCAGAGTCTCCAGAATAATCATTTTTCCAGTCCAAGAAATGCAGAATAAATTAATTTAGAAAACCTTGGAGGGGAATGGGACAAAGATGCAACCAGGAGCCAGGGAAGGATGAAAGGATAAATTGAGGCCCAGTGTTGAATATAATATTAAATAAAACAACACAGCATTACTGGGGTGCTAAACCTGAGTAACTTTTAGGATTTGCATGCTTCTCTGTCGAACTGTCACTCCTCAGACATCATAGGGACCATGCACACACTCTCCTCCTTCGGGGAGGAAATCAGACAGGGATGTAAAGAAGCTGCATTCCATCTTTTCTTCTCTCCAACTGAGAGATTTGGGGCTCCAAACGAGGCCAAACACGCTTGAGAGCAGGTTTGATCTACAGACAGGTTTGGAGTAGCAGCACTATCCTGAAACACTCGGGGAGTTTCATCTCTCACTGGAGACAGGCAGAGCTGCTCCAGAGCTGCTTCCACAAGAAAACTCATCAAACTTCATTATGCACCAGCCTACATGTTTTTGAGCTTGACTTTGAAGCTGAAAAACCAAAATTCTCAAATATTTCCTTTTGGAAGGGGAGATTCCAAGGCTTTGTTTCTTAAGAGTGTCTTTGAAAAGCCATTTTACTGCTCCATGTGACCATATTCCAAAGCAGAAGGGAAATCAATGAAACAGTAAATACAACTGCTACACTTGCAGCTGATACCCTACAGCAAATCTGCACTGCTCTTACTCATGAATTCCTACACCTTCAGGCCATTTCCATGAGGAAAACGAGCCATGAACAAAAGCAGAGCTATTTTCACATACCTGAATCAAGGATTCACTCAGCTTCTCTTCATCAACCTCCAAAATGATATTTTTTATTTCTTCGTAAGGCAAACGGAAGGAACCCAAAAATATTGCTGAAATTCAGTAATAAATCATTAGAATCAAAAAGGTCAAAATGATTGATATACAAAGGTAAACAATTTCTAGCAAGTCAAAAAAATTTGTATTTTCATCCAAACTGTGTTTCACAGTTAAGAAGTCTCCTCTACAAAACAAATGCTACATGAGGCACACCACTGCAGTTTACAATGAATTTTCTTATAATGACCTATAATGAATTTTATTTCTAAGAGATGAAACTGTGACAACACTTTTAACTTTTTAATCAGCCTCAGTTGCTCCCTATCAATGTCACTTAGCAATAAAGTCTTATCTTTATGAATGACATTTGCATTACTACTTACACAGACCTACTGAGCCAATAAAGACCTTATCATCATTACTATTATTATTATTATTATTATTGCTTCCATAACCATTTATGAAAAGCTGCACTGCATTTGCAATTGAGTAAGTTATATTTACATGGTATTTTACAAAAAATTCTACATCAAAGGGGTAATGAAGAGCTGGACAAAGTAAGAAAAAATTGCCCGAACATCACTTTTTAGGGTAACTGAACTTATGCAAGAGACACATAAAATGCAAACCCTTCAAAGATGGATTTCTCAAAGCAATTTGATCTCAGAATGTTATAAAATCTCAAGAGAGCCCCATTCACTAAACCACAGAGCAGTCTTAACAGATGGAGCAGCATAACATGGTAACAAAGTGCTTTATATTCAGCCCAGCTACCATGGCTGATGATCCCACACCCATCCACACTCTCAAAACCTGAAATTTGATATCAATTGGGTCACAGTTCATTCCCTGCTCATGGATGTGCTACTCAACAATGCACAGATTTGGTTTTTCACACTTATTTGCCATGGGCAGAGTCAGACTAGTGCCATTTATGGTGTTTCTAACTCAAATAAAAGACTTTACTACTCTTAATGATTATTTCCCTCCATAATTAAAGAGGGAAGCAGCAATGTGAATGTACAAGTGGGCAGGTTTTGTAACCATTTACAGCAGTATGTTTGCACATATTTAGCCCATCTATAACACCTTCTCTTTAACCTCTTTTCCTTCATTGCTCTGCCCAGGAGGAGCCATCAGGAAAGGTCACCAAAGTCCATCCCACCAAAGCCACCAGCACTGTGCCCTGCCCCAAACAGGGACCATCAGCTCATTTAGTCTGGAGCAATAAATGAAAGAACAGACTGACAAAAAAACCATTCAGTAGCTCATTCAGTCTAAATAGTTTTCCTTTTTTTTTTTTTCTTTCATTTTTTCCAGGTTATATGATGTATTCAAACAATTTTGAATTTAGGACTCATGTTCAAATTAGCAGTTTTCAGAAAAAAAAAATGTTAAGACATGTTAGCAAAAAAAGAAAATTTATCAACAGTGAGGTGTAGACAATACTTAGATATTGACCTAATGGTTTACACACCACTTACATAAATTTTGTGCAGATTTTCCATCCAAAACTCTTAATTCTTTGATCTTCTTCTTTGACTGAGCCGCTTTCTTCTCTTCTGATTCTTCTACAGGCTTTTTGGCTGGAAAGGAGGTATTTATTAAATTCTATTCATTACTACAACTGTTCAATCTTAGCTAACAGCAAGTCCATTAGAAAGCCATAATAATACATTTTTAGAATAAGTTCAAGGCAAAATGACTGCACTGCCTCAATTTACTGTAAAATATCCAAACAAACAAAGCAAATGTCCAAAACTGAAAGGAACAAGGAATAAAAATATGATAATGAACAATTTTCCCAAGCACTATCAAATAATATTTATGTATTTTAACCTGGGAAATTTCACTTCAGCTCCAATTTATTGCAAGCACTTTTAAAAATACAGGGATCTGGTGTTACCTCAAAGCACGTGAGTGCCCTCTATTGAAACATAAATCATATTAATAAGTTCTTTATCCAAAACCAACAACTTGAATCATTTGATATTTATCACACTGAACAAAGGTATGTTTCTATTAATTATTTATGTTGTCAGTGGTAAAAAGCAAAACAAAACAGTGTATAATTTAAAGCAATTTCTTTTAAATTAGCAAGAATCAGTAGCCTTTTATTCAGCACTTGAAATTATATGGGAAGAAATGTGGTATTGGAGTACCTAAAATATAAGCTGATTTTTTGCATAATTTAAAACAGTCAATTTCCACCAAATTTTCTTAAGCATTAAGTAAACCCATTAACAAGGATTTATTTCCTTTTAAATATCACATAACATATTTGGCACTGAAGGAATAGAATCTTAACATTAATTGAACTTAACATTAATTGTGCTTAACATTAATTGAACTTAATGAATATTTTAAGTCATTCAAAAGTGACTGAACAACTGCAAAGTCAAATTAAGAAGTTTCAAGCACCCTGAACACAGTTTTGTTCTCTGAGCACTATTTTTTGTTGCACTCTAATGAGCCATCACAGCTTTCATTACAGGTACCTCCTAAGAAAAAAAGTTAATTTTTACTGTGAAGAACAACATGAAATCTCCGTTTCAACCTCTTTAATATTTTTTTTTTCTAAAATAACACAGAAAACAGGTGTTTGCCTCCTTACACCCATTACCACAAGGAAAACATCTGGCATGAAGCAATTTTGCTGGGTTTATAGCACTGAATAATCAGTTTACCTTGGGCATTTTCATGCCAGAGCTGATTGGGGCAGTACCAGGAGCTCCCTCTGAAGAGCCCAGAGCAGGGAAAGCTGCACAGAAATGAGAATTCCACAACACAGCAACACTTGCTGTCCCCTTGCCTTGCACTGCCCTGCAGCAGCTGCTTTGGGATTTGTGTGTGCCCTGAGATCAGCACAGAACCCCAGAATTCACCAGAACTGAGCCCTGAACTCTAATGAGCTCCCTTTAAAATTCTGGAATGACACTTGATCAAGTAATCAGACCTTATTGCTAATTGTTCTCAATTGGACAAGGAAATCAGACCAGGTGCTCAACAACACAAACAAAAAAATACCCCAAGAGTTAAAATGAGCTGTCCCAGGGGAAGGGAACAAACACTACGAGTTCTGTTCCACCAGAGACACTGCATGGATGGATCTGTGTCTGCTGAGAGATGGGAAAACGGCTCAGGAAGATGAGTGACCTATTGCAAACCTGATCTGTCCATGAGTTAAACCCTCCAGATCTCCATGGATCCCGTCCTTAGAGCATTGACCACTGCCCCCCTCACCCCTTCACAAACATCAGATGATGTCTGGCTTAGATTAAAACTTTTCTACTTGACAAAGGCCAGATGAAGATGTTCTTTCCAAAAAGTTCTAATCTTTCCACGCATGAGACTCGAAGTTAACTTCATGCCAATTCACAAAAACCAGAGACACACCAAACCAGATGCTCCTGTGACTGCTGAAGTCACAATACAGCATCAGCACCGACCTTACCAAGCCAGAACTCACAGCACAAAGACACACTATTACAATTTCTAGCTCAGACAGCTCCTAGAACCTCTCCAGCACGTTTGAGCCACACTTGGGATGCCAAGGAGCATCAGAGAGCTCTCCAAAGCCACGCTCATCCCTCTTCTACCACTGCCTCTGATCACACTGTCCATTTAGGAGTGATTCAACTGCAACACAACCACAGATTACAGAATTCTGAATAATTAACTCAATTAAAAATATACTCAATATTTTCAGAACTCAATCCACTGTCGGTGACCAACCTCCTGCCCCTTGTCAGGTTCTCCTTTCACAAGTGCCTGTTTAAAGATAAGATGCTTTCTGGTTTGATGCCACACAACCAAAGGGAGAGATAAAAGAAGGATTTTATAGCAGACAGCACAGGGTAGCTCAGAAAAGCAAGATGAAAAATCAATCTGGAAGCTAAAGCAGCTCCATTACTTCGTACAGATTTGGAGTTTAGTGCTGTGATTATTCATTACAGCACTTTGATAATGGCACTGCCTCACATCTTCATCCACAATCAGCTGTTTTGCAAACCAACAGATCTGAGAGGCAGCACCCAGAGCCAGGGACTGCCACAGCCAGGCTTCCATCACAGAAATGGGCAGAGTTTAAAACAAAAGGTGCAGCAGAAGGGACAGTTCCTCACTCTCCAAACACAGGTAATGAAGCACCAGAACACTGGAAGGGACAGCTCAGCTGAGCTCTTATTGCACAGGGTCCAACCCTGACCCAACTCCCTGCTCCATCCACACCTGAGCACCCTGTTTGTGTTTCTGCTCTTGTTTCAATTATGATAAGCTTTTCCCACACCTTAACCATGGCTGGATCCAAACGGAGCCTTCCACAGCCACAGCTCAGCAGTTCCACATCCCAGAGCACGCTCACTGCTCATCTCTGTGTCAGTCCTAAAGGATGGCAGAGCCTTGCACAACTGCCCAGATTCTCCAGCAAGTCTTTCTTTGCAAAAGAGACAAAATATCTCCTTCACAAACCCCAGTAAGAGCCCAGAAGTCCAAGGATTTTGCTCCCACAGGAAAGCAGCAGATGCATCACAAGAATTCCCTCTCCCAAGGCTGTGCTCTGCTGTTTCACTCCCCATGCCTGGGATAACACACAAAGCTCAGGAATGGCTGCTGTGTTTATGCAAAGCATTTTAAAATCCCCTGCCCTGCATCCCTGTGGTTCTCAGGGTGGTTAATCCCATTTCACACACGCTGATGCAGATGGATGTTTGGATTTATCTGGAACACATATACACACACAGAGGCAGATACATGGGTGAGGGTTTTGTTTTCAAGAAATGGAGACAATTCTACTCTTGGTTATTTAAAGTGATGGCCCTATTTGGGTGGGAGGAAGTAAGAACTAAGAAAGCATTAAAAAAAACCCAACAAACCAATAATTAGTAGGCACGGAAATGGCAAAATGGCCAATAATTATCTCACATCAGCTAGAACTGTAGAAGCTTTGGGCTGGACTTTTCTTTATAACTTTGCCTCAAGTAGAGAAAAGAGGAGAAGGGAAAAACAGCCTGTAAGATAAGGCCAAAGGAGAGCATGGGCCACACAGAGATTCTTTCTTAAGACCAGAAAACAGAAGGAAACACCAACACAAAATAAGTTATTTTTTTCCTAACTAGAGCTCCATGAAGTTTGCAGCAATACATTTGTTTATCAGAGGTGGAGGGAAAAAGCTGATGCAAGATGCTGCAAGGATTGTTTGCTGCTCCTCTGCCATCACCCAGCTCCAGCTGCACCTTCAGCTGGGAACTCCTCTAATCCCCTGAAAGGGCCCTGCCTGACACCATCCAGGGCACACCAAACAAAATGGGATCTATGTTTAAAACACATTCAACAAGGCTAATGAGAATCATGGCAAAGAAAATACACAAACAGGCTGAAATACTTTAGAGACTTCATTAAAAAAAAAAATTGTGCCATCAATACTTTTGTACTTCTGTAGGAAAAGAAAGGAAGCATACATTATTCTTGAAAATTATCATTTTACACCTGTTCATTAATTTAGCTACTGAAGAGCCTTAAAAGTGGCTATGATTAATTTTTCAAAATATATATGATTTTACTTAATGGTACTGAAGTTGTTAAGCCATTTTATTACGAGCTGAAATGTCCTGTTCATATGAAATTGCTTTCTTTCTTTAGGTTATCAATGAATAATTTTAATAAGGAATTAACAGCAAAACTGTCAGTCATGAATATGATGAGGATGAAAATTAAAGGGAGATTAAAAGCAGGACATTGAATTACAACGTGGAGAAAGCAGACATTCAGGTGAACTTTAGCCCACCTTAGCCTGAGCCTTAATCTCCAATTTCTGCCAAGTCTGTACACACAGTGAACAAAAACATCCTTACATTGTCATGGGAAATGAATGAGTAATTTCATCTTATTTCCATCTGGCAAGTGGCTTCCCAATTGCATTTGGCAGCAAATGTAAATATACAAAAGAAATTAACTGCTTTGTTATTCCCTCTACCTGACAGAAGAACTATGGCTATATAGAACATAGAAGGAAAAAATTAGGTGTGCAAGGGATGTAAACTACACACACAAGAGTAACTTGAGTAGTTGAAAGTAATAATTACACTGAATTTACCCCCCCAAAAAAAAACCTGATGTGATACGACTTGGTAGAAAAATGAAATAAGGAGCTGGGAATGCCACTGAAAGATTAGAAAATAACTTGTGGCACAAAAGTTCAGTAAATTCTGTTGCAACACAAGAAAACTTCTTGAAGTCTGGTTAAATTGATCATCTTGGAACGCTACTGATAATCCTCCATCTCTGTGTTATTTCTAGAGGCACTCAAAAATGGAAATAAAAGTTGAATAAAGAGGGAGGAAGAAAGAGGAATGTCAAACACAGTCTCAGAGCTGCAATTGTTCTTTTCCTTCAGGGAAAAAGACACCCCAAGGGTGTCCCTGGGGACATTCTCAGGGGGCACAGCTGGGGCAGGGATGGGGCAGGGATGATGGGGGCACATCTGGGGCAGGTTTGGGGCAGTTTGGGGCACATCTGGGGCACATCTGGAGCCTCCTGCAGCCACTCACATGAACCATATCCAAGCCCTTACTGCAGGAAGCACAATGAACTCTGACAGCTCTGTGTGCTCACAGCAGACCCCACAAACTGCTGGGCATCAGGAAATGCAAAAGTGAAACAATTCATGGGATGGCTCAGGCTGGAAAAGCCCTCTGAGATGCTGATGTTCAGCACCAACCCAACTGCTCAGTGCCACATCCACTCGATATTCGAGCATTTCCAGGATGCCCCCTGATCTATTCCCTGGCCAGCTTGGGTCAGTATTTGACAGCCTTTCCTGTGAAGAAATCTTTCCTAATGTGTAATCCAACCCTCCCTGGTGCAAACAAAGCCATTCCCTCTGCTCCTGTCACTCGTGACCCAGGAGAAGCAGCCCCCAAGGAGGGGCTCCCTGTGCCCAGGGACACCACAGAACACCCAGAGGATGCCAGGGACACTCTGGGACATGGCACAGCTCTCCACCAGGCTCTCCTGCAGAATGTGTGCTCTGTAACTGATGAACTGCAGGAATTGGGGTTCAAAAGTGCCCTGGCAGCCAAATTCCATCCCAGTCCTCAGTGTGACACAGCAAACATCTCCCCAAACATCAGAGAAAGGCAAGAGCAGCAGGTGCCAGCCACGCCTCCTGCCCATTCAGGCAGCAGCTGGGGGATCTCATGTTTATTCCCAATGCCACCTGGCATTTTTCAGTTCACCTAAAATCACTCAGTCACCAATTCCTGAAGCAAAATTAATTAAGCACTCCTGCTGTCACTCTGCCCTTTCTGCAATCAGAAGAGCTCAATACCTGGTACAGCAATAAAAAAAGAATTATTACGAAGCAAGCAATTGATCCAAAAGTGAATCTTATACTCAGCTCTTAAGAGAAAAAAAATATAACTAACTGGGAGGAAAAGAATTTGGAACCTCTTGCAATCTTGCATGTTTTTTGCCTAATTAATGTAATCAAGCTGAAGGAAGTGGCACCAACCCAACAAATTATGTCTGTGGAAGAATAAAGCAGATCATAACTTAAGTTTTACAAATTAGTTTTGCAAAAAAAAAAAAAAAGTAACAGGGGATCTATACTCCTCTTAATTGTTCTTAAAATTAATTGGTATTTTATTTGACCACATTTAATGATGAGTATTAATTGAACATAAAATATTTCTTGTTCTGTTAAAATTGCCCTGAAATGGTTGCAAATAGTATAATTGTCAATCTATAGCAAGAACTTGTGCAGCAAAATTGTAGAGTTAAAGTGAATTACCCACTCTGTACTGCAATGGCTTTCAGCATTCTATAAACAGCATCAAGGAGAGGCCTGAGCCACAAACATTTTGTTAAAAAAACAAAACAAAACCATAAATAACACAACAAACCAACCACCAAAACAACCCTTCCCCATGCACGCACAAAAAAATCCCAAATACATCCACAACCAATTTCACAACTGATTTTGCCCTCTTCCATTCACTGGGAAAGATGTTGCTTCTGCTGTAAGACAGCAAATATTAACAATTCATGACACACAAATGGTCACTAAAATGCAGAGGAACATTAGAAACCCAACAATAGCAGGCAAAGAAGGAATAAACTGAAAATACCCTCCATGGGCCTCATTTACTGTGCTGAAGTTGTGCTGTAAGGAGCTGGAATAAACCCAGCAGAGTTTCCATGACCTCTTCTCTCCATTTTCCCCATAAATATCGATATGGAAGAAGCAACAGGACCCCATTTGTCCCTTTGCACCCCTGGAAGATTTCCCAGCATCAGGAGATGCTGAATTTTGGGGGCTGCACAGCCCCAATATCAGAGTTTGACTGAGGGATCACTCCCTGCCCTTTGGAGCTCACAGAGGAAATTAGGACATGGCTGAGAGAAGATAAATGAAAATAAAATTCTGCCTGCAACAGCATTTCTAATTGTAATAGTCACATGTCTCAGTTACATTTTCCTCTCTGACATCAGGCCACCATCACCACCAAACTGTGAGGACAACTCTAATGATTTCCCAGATTCTGATATGCTTTTTATCCACAGAATTTTCAAAAGAAAAAAAAATTATTAAGATCCAGAAAAAAGAAATCCAACTAAATGTCATTAAACTGCTGTCATATTTTACCAAATTCTAACAAACTCATTTTCTTTTATTACTGTGAGAAGTCTAATAAAACAGATAACTTGTAAATGAGTAGTTCACCTACTGTTCCCCCTGATTAAGCCCATTAAAGGCTCACCTTGACAAACAAACACACCTATGGAAATCACATTTTCCAAAGGAACTTTCCAAATTATGGACCTAAAAAAGATCCCAGGATCTGAAAATCCTTTTACACAGTCAAGTTAATTAGATATTTGTGTTTACTGGAACAGATGAAAATGTTACTAGAAATGAAGTGATAAATTAATTTCTTCTATCACTGTGATATTTGATATTTAACAATCCTGACTAAATATTGAAACACTGAGTAAAATACACATCTCCAAACACACATTTTAGCATTCTCATCATTTTTTCAATGTATTTCTCCATCACTGATGATTTAAATAAATATGCATACAAAACTCTTGATCTTAAACTATCCAATTCCCAAATCCCTCAATTTTTCAGTGTAACGTGGCACATCCTGGTTACACACTCTGACCAACACAATGCTACATTTCCACTGACTTAGTGTATAAGAAATTTGATTTTAAATTTAATAAAAAGAGCTCTATTCTCCTATTTAGAATAAAAAAAAAAAAACAAAAAACCCATACCAGCTGGTATTTATTGCTACATTAAACCAGAACTCAAAAGAGGCTTTCAGAGGCATCAGGTCCAAAGCAGAACTTCACAGGGTAAAAGGATCATACTAAAAATAATTAGGAAATTATCTGTCTTAATAGATCCCATTAATTTCAACAGCAAAGCACGTGCCCTGTGAGGTTGACTGGTAACCACAGCTTTGACAGCTGATCAATATAAATAAGGCTAAAAATCCTGACACTGAAATGCTCCTGGCAACCCTAAGAAACAAACAGTGATGGAGACATTTGGGACAAACAAATCTGAGGTGAGGTGCTCCTCAGCAAATGGGGCAGATCCCCTGTATTTATTGGGTGATGGATGTGTTACTGGGTCTTCTGCAAATTATGGACAATTTTGGTCTGCCCCTCTGTGCAGTCTTTGAAATAAATATAAATTAGCTGTTAACGAGACTTTCAATGGGAGAAAAAGGATGCAATAAACCAGGAAGAGGAGAAAGAACAGAATTTAAACTCAGGAAAACAACAAAATCTGTTTGAAATCCAGACCAGTGCAATGGCACAGGTTATAAATGCTGCAAGATCATGAGTTCACCGAAGAATAAACACAATGAAGACTTTCCTAGGTGTAAAGATGTGACCTCTGGCTTAGAAAAACCATCACTGCTGGCAGCTGAGAGCTCTCACTGTTTAATCGATCCTGTGTACATCAAGCTGCAGGCATTTAATATATATTAACATGTATTTACTCTTTGGACTGAGCATCTGCTCTTGGTCACCTGCTGAAGATAAAACACAAGGCTCAGGCAGCCCTGCAAGGCTGAGTGTGTTATTATTACCTTGAAAAAGCTGTCTTGGGGTCCCAGCATCCCAAAGTGTTGTGCAAACACCCAGGTGCTCTCAGAACACACGGGCAATGATTATCTGCCTTCAAGACATACAAGATAAATTACTTCCACATTACAGGATTAGTCTTAGGGGACACACAGGGTACTAAATTAAGCTGCTTGCATTGTAACAGCCTAAAAATAGTGCAGGAACACACAGCTCCCCATGTCTCACCTTGAGCAGCACAGCCAGGTTCCCCTGTTCACCTCATCCTGGGCACACACAGGATCCACTGCACATCCCAAACCTGCTCTGCTTACCTTTGATTCCACCAACATCACCAAAATTCAGCTACAATGATTAAGAAGGCAGTGTGTCTGTGCTAATGAGCCAAGTGTTAAATGAAACAACAAAAAAAGTCAAAGAAAACACTGAAACTTCTTCCACATATACTCCCATGCAGAATATGCAATTTAATGATATTCCACACTGACTTGCACCTTTTACTTTTAAAAAGCCACTGTCTCTTCACAGTGGGAAGCTATTCTGTAGTAATGTTTTAAAATAATTACATTCCCACCTTACAGAACAGAATAAGGCATCTGAAAGAATGAAGTTTGGGACACATTTCAGTTTCTCATGCTGCACAAGACACAGAACAATCACACAATACAGCGAGTTGTAATTTCAGCTTTACACCCTTTCCACATGATTAATAAGCAATTCAAAAGCTGATACTTTTGTTACTATCTGTATTAATGCCTATGTACCTAGTATTTTCAATTTGTCAATGAATTCAGAAATTTAATAGCAAGATTGTTAACTTTTAATCCTTCAGATAGCTTTTAATGCCTCTTTCTCCAAAGAACCTTTATTCATGTAGGTAACAGAACTATCCTTACTCTACATACAAATGGCAGAAACTCTTGCAGTAGCAGATATTTTGTTCAAAGCATCCTATAAAAGCACTGCAGCTGAAGCAACCATCACTCAGAGAAAGGTTCCATGTCAAAAGCAGATGACAGATTTTGGGCTTTTTTTTTTTTGGTCAGCAATAAAAGAAAGCAAAAACAGTTTTGCACATAAAACATAAAATCCATGGAGAGGGCACCATTTTTTTGCAACAGAATCACAGCAGGTCAGCACAGTGAGCAACTGGAACTGGGCCATGAATCAGACACATTTTGTCAGTTTATGCTTTTGCAGAAAAAAAATATCCACATTCTATTGCTGTGATAGAAAGCAGATTCAGGAAGAAGTGTGGGATGTGCTAACCATGGTTCTGCTGAAAGATGCAGGGAACATCTCCTTAATACAGACTGGAGAGAACTACTGTACAATAAGATCATAAATTTTGCTTATAACTACATCTTTGTTTGCAGTGGGGTTTTATTTATTTAAGAGAATCCACTGCTATTCCTAGAAAACTGCTGCAAGTTTTCAGCAGAGTGAAATATTGGTGCACAGGCTATTGAACAGTCAGCACCAGCTGTCCTGGTAAGTGGCTGATCTGTTCTCCATCCTCTCCTCTAAACTTTTTTTATTCTTCCCTGCTTTACTTGGGTCAGATTTCCAAGCAGTGCTCAGCTGAAGGAGCTGCACTGTCACACAACTTTGCTGTAATAACCACACGTGGAGGTTCCTTTACCAACACTGAGGAGGTGCCAAAAAACTTATTCACAGCTACAAATACCTCAGATGGCAAAAGGAATTGTTTAAAAGCCCTTCTGCACAGAATTACTGAACACAGAGCTTCAATCCATTATCAAGGTATTTTATGGACACATTCAGATAGAAATTCTTACACATTAAAGAGAAGCCTTAATATTATCCATTGTGGCAAATTTCCTGAACAGTTCATTGAACAAAGGGTGACTGTCAAATCCATAGAATGATTTAATAAAATAATCACAGAATAGTTTGGGTTAGCAGGGACCTTAAAGACCATCTTATTCCAACCCCAGCCAGGGCAGGGACATCTTCCACCACACCTTCCACCAGACCTGGCTGCTCAGATCTTCAAGGCCAGGCTGGATAAACACTTCATGCTGAGAGTAACTAGCTTCATATTAAATAGATTTTTATCATATCTAACTAAATTCCCATAAAAAATGCAGTTGCATACTTGAAGGAGAGCATCTTTTGCAGGTTTTTCTTTCTGTTTTGACATTAGAGGAAGCATTCTTCTCAGTCTAATCTCTTTATTTATTCATACAGAAGGGACTTTATTCCAGGAATATAGATTTCTATTTGTTTAAAAACAAACAAAACCCATTTCTTTTTTCATTTCAACACAGATTCTTTTTTTTTTCCATTCAACTTCTGAATTTCTTTTTTATCGAATTCACAGAAAAAAAAAATACTCTGTAAGAGCATTATAGATCAAGACTCCTTCATGAATGTATTCATATTTCATGCTAATTAGTCTTTGTACACAATCCCTCTGGCTGCTGTGCAGAGTACATGTGTCTCTGTCCTCAGCTCCTCGTTAAACGTGCTGGGCTTTATTTGAGCACTGCATCACCACTCACACAGACAGCTGGAACACAAACCTGCCTTTCTTCCTCTGCTCTGTTCTATCCACAAACACAAAATTCCTGCAGAAAAACCAGGCATGGAGCAGGTACAGAAAGCACTAACTACAGCCAGAGTTAGCACACAGCAGGCTGCAATTCCACACTTGTGGAACACGTTTGTCTGTGATTCTTACACTTCTCTAATGGGAACATCCCAGACATCAAATATAGGAAAAAACCCAATGCACTGATTTGCTTTGTGGGAAAAACCTGATGCTTTTGAGAGTTCACCTTCTCTGGCTTTTTTTTTTTTTTTTAATAGTCACAACTGCTCTTCCACCTTTTCTCTTGAAGGTTTTCAGACTGTGTGAGCTCAGGTATAACAAATTAAAACACGAATTCTGTAAGTACCCACCTGAAATATGAGACATTGTAACTAAGGCAGCTCAGTCACAACATTGTTATAAATAGAAGAGCCCTTTTAAGACAATACATGTCAGTCCTCATTCCAATTCTATTTAAATTCTCTTTAAATTCTACTGCTGAAGCTTTTGGACTCAATTACTAATTGGAACTTGCAGAAAATCTGAGCAGCAGGGCCCAGTCACTAAATAAGCAGCAGGATTTCTTATTTGGAATCCTTGCTCCTCCAGACTCCAGCAGGGAAGCCTAACCTGTCCTAGTGATGTTCCAGAAGGGTTAAGTGCTGCCAATTAAAGTGGAACTGAAGGAATGGCCCCACATTAGAGAGTTTGACCTGGATTCAGAACAGATAGAATGCTGATTCGGAAAATGAACTCCATTCTATAGGAACTGGGTGGAATTCATTATGCTGCACCTCCAAGCAATCCATGAATAATGATAGCAACTTTCAAATAGCCCAGACCTCCAACTATTTCCCACCTGTCTCTTAATCTGAATATAATTTAATTTGCATACAGACTCTTTGTATTTGATTTTCTGAGGGTGCAATTATTGCAGTACTTTATGCAATGCTGACTAAGACAGTGTCCAAATTTCTCAATGTGAACTCTCTGATTGAGCAACAATGCTCTGAAAAAATATTAACTTTTTTAGAATTCAAAAAATGTACATAAAATACATCAAAATACAGATATAAATCCATGCTAGGTGGCAATAATTTCAGGTAGCAATTTATTTAAACCATGCAAAGCTTTATTCACCCCTCAGTTTGACAATTTGCCTATTGGATAAATCCAGTAAAGAAGAAAAGGAAAGAGAAAAACAGCAAACTAATAACTCACTACTTCTCCTTTATAGCACTTGAATTTATTCTGTTGTTGAAAAACAACAATTTCAAATACAGTCAAAGATGAAAACAAACCAATCTACTGCACTTCTGTGTGGAACAGATACGAGGAGTGATGATCTGAGTGTGCAATCCAAGTAATGAGATCCCTGTGCCCCACGAGCTGGGTGATCCTGACTGAAAAACTGCATCTTCCTCTGCTTGGGATTGCCTCAATTCTGCACAGGAGAGGGGGAGAGGGAAGGGAAACAAACCCAGAAGCTGCACCATCAGCAGGCCAAGGGAGCCACCTGCAGTTTGCAATCCAGAAGCAAATTTTTTTTCCTCATTTCTGTGCTGGCAAAGCAGCACAGGGAACTGAACCAGGGTGACCTATCCGTGCTTAACACCACATTTCTGAATCACACTGAGTCTGGCTGGCTCACACCTACAAATGGAGCTGAGTTCAAGGGAATTTGGCCAAAGCTGAACCCTTTCAAATCTTGCAAATGTTGAAGTTCTCTGATCAATCAGATCTAGGCTTCTCAGCATAGCAAATGCAAAGTCATTTCTTAAAAGTTCTAATTGCTGCTCCTTGTATTTACAAGTATCAAATGCAAATGAAAGCAAACAATTTTCCTTCAAGTCCAAAGCTGTGCTGACCCATTATATACATTATATAAATAAATATAAAATATATATATATATATATATAATATATAAAAATCAAAACCTGAACATTTTATTCATGTTTTTCTCAATTAAAGCTTACAATGAAGTTTGTACTTTCTCTTGTCCCTTCTCACTCATATTCCCATAATGTGAAAAATACAACTCAGCTATTGAGACCTTACTTCAGTTTTGAAAACATATGAAAATGATTGAAATATATTTTAAAAGTCTAATTGTAAAGCAACAGAACCCTGATCGAGAAGTTTTCCCTTGAGGCAAGTTGGATGGATAATGAATTCTGTATTGGAACAATCCCAGTAGTTACAGACTATTATGTACTAATTACTACCTTTACAGATCTACTGTACACATAATTAATTTCTTCAGAGCACCACTATCATTCTTGACTGGCAAAATACACAACCTAAATTACAAGAGCCAGAAATTACCACGATCCTTTAGGGAGAAGGCATTAACTTCCTTTGCAGTGTTTTGCAATTAGCCAATCAATCAAACTGTGAGAAATGATTTTGATAGCAGAATCACCCTGAGCATTGTCACATCCCTGCAAATTATCTGAGAGCTCAAACATGGGGTGTGGCAGGCTTTACCTGCACCTGTGAGGAGACAATTCAACAATTCTCAATGTATTGAACATTCCAGACATTAAATGGGAGTTTTTTGATATAATATCCCACAGAGCACTGAGGACATGGCAGTGCTGCTGCTCTTCTCCCTTCCAGTGATGGCCAGAGAAAAAAATTCATATCAGTTCTGGGACAAAAGCAAAGTTTGGTAGAAGAATGCTCCATGCAGCATTCTTGGGAAATTATCCCAAAGATTTAAGTAGGTTCTTGACAAGAACACCAACATTTTAAACTCTTAATTCCAGTTGATGGGGCTTTTAAGATAGAAATTTTACAGAATTAGGGCGCACACACACCCCTAACTCTACCAAAAAGCAGTAGCCCAGGCTTCCTGAGATATAAAACCCCTGCATTAATATACTGAGCAAAAAGTATTGTTCAACTTCATTGCAATATTTCCCTCCAAAAGCACCACTTCCCTTCAGCCCTGGCTGCATCCCTTTAAAACAGACAGCACTCAAGCAGCAAGGCAGCTCAAAGTTTAGTGATAACCAACATTAAGACATTTTTTGAACATCCTAAAACAAAACTAGTTTAAATGAGAAAAATTCACCACTTTTTTTTTCTCATTGTGCCAAAGAATCATGAACAGAATTCAGAGGTTTAATCAAATTTCAGTGCTGCAGCTTACATGGAATTACAAATTTTTAATAAATGTGCCATTTCTTTTACTTCAGCTCCTATTCCCAGTGGCATTCCAAAATGCCCCAGAACACGAGAGTAAACACTCAGCCACCACAACTGCTTTTGGCAATTGTCAGTCTGCTTCCACTCATCCATTTGTTTGTTTTTCATGCTGACTGTGCTCTTGAGAGAATATCACACTAATTTCTGTTTGCCTTTTTATCATTCTCCCATAAAGTACAGGGAGACAACTTCAAGAAATGGGACAAAAGCAGAAGATAAATTTGATCCCAGATGATGCTTCAAATAGGTACTTGAGCATCACTGAGCTGTTTGTGACTCTGAAGGCAAAAGGGGAGGAAGAACAGTGAACACCATTCCATGTTTCCAGATAAAAGCTCTTTCTGGAATGAAATTATTTGTGCTTCAACTAAATACTCAGAGTCTTCTTGACTTCTAGTAGGTTTTCAAGTTAAAAAACACCATGAACTCAAAGCCAGACAACCCTGTCTTTCTGTAGGAGTTGCCAAGTAAGATTTTCATATCCTGAGTACCATGCAGTAGCATTTTTAATGTGCATCCTTTGCTCTGGCATCTTATTTTCTACAATCATTTAATGAGAACTACATAAATAAGAACAGGAAAAATATCTGCAAGGCTATCACCACACAAAGCCATTTGAGGAGTTTCTGTTCTCCCACTTTCAGAACTCTGCAACCATGTCAACAAGAATTTCTTCTCAGAGCAAACTGTCAGCTGTGTCAAAATTTCAAGAGGGTTTTTTCAGCATTTCTAATGAAGAAGCTTTTCAGGAATTCAGAAACATTTCTTCAGATTTGTGATGAAAGGACTCAGCTCAAGGCAGAAGCCTGTCCTTTGCATTAAGAAGGGGCTCATGCCATTGTGTCACCACTGCTGGGCATTCCTTCCCTTAAATGTCCTCCTGTCACACTACAAGTGACCAACTCCACATCATTTTACCCTCCCTGCAGTGCTAGGAACCGAGAATCAATCCAACTTTGGCATGGAAAAGAATCTTAAATTACTGCAAAGGATGCTTTTGTTTTACTGCATGCAATATCTGAACATTTAGGCCACAAAGTGGTTCTAAGGTGTGTTGTAAAAGGAGAATTTGAATGGTTTAAATTCAGTACTGAAAGGAGTATGAGCTACAAGTGGAAAGTGCAACTATCTTATGACAAACACAGCCAGGACCAACTCTTGGAAGAGGCTTCAAACAGCAAAAAACACATTCAGAATTAACTTGAGGAAACAAACAGTTGGAGAAAGGTACAATCCTGTGAGAGCCCCTCCTGAGTTAACCTCTCAAACACTGTATTAGTAAAAAACTGCAGTTCTTAATCCTGAAAATTCTTGGCTAGGAACAACAATGCAAATAAACATGATTTTAGAATCAGAATTTAAATTTAATTATAATTTCACTACAAGAAAACTCACATCTGTCTGCAACATACAGTGCACTTTTAAAAGGTATTATTGCAAAAAGATTCCTCCCCTCACGCTGTAAAGTGAAGGAGGAGCAATTCTTGTAATAGACTGTAATGCTTAATATATGTTTTAAATCATCTTCCAGCTATAAAACCATCCTATGAATTCCATAATATTGCACAAAGCATAAAAGAAACTGCCATTGCAGTTTTAAACTTAATAAAAGCACAATAAAGAGAAAAGTAAGAATGTACCTTTCATTTGGGTTCCAAAGGTAAGTGCCAATTTTGCAAACAGCTCGGGGTCTTCAAATTTATCTTCTTCAGCTTTTACCCAAAAGCTGTTTTCTCCTATTTCTTGAGGCTCAATCTGAAAGAAAAACAGCATTTCCCAAGTCAATAAGCAGCGTTTTCAAAGGCTGAGTTAAAAAAATGCCACTGAATTTTAGTGGTGATTGGGCTGAATGGAGCTCAGCTCTGCTCTGGGATGTTCTTCCTGCACAAACACCATGGATGGGCTGCCCTCAGCCCCAAAGGGTTGGATTTATTGGATTCCTCCCATTCAACAGGTTTTCCAAACAGCCCTGAGAACAGCAGCAGCTGGGTTTGATGAAATGTTCTTGCTTTCTCTTGATTGCTTTCTACTGAGTTCCCAAATTCCTCCCCACTGCTGTGTACCCCTGCTATTTGGGAATTCTGTGGAAGAACTCACCAGTAAATGAACTGTCCATGTGGACCCTGCAGTGATCAGGATTAACTCTGTACTGACTACACTAAAAGAAAAAAATGCTTTGCAATATAGAAGCTGAAAGACCATTTCACTCTCCATGTGTGACTCAAAACTGCTATTTTGTTTTCAAAATACATTCTTCTAACAGCTTCCAACACATTATTAATTATTGTTTATCAGTTCATTTAAATGCCAAGTAATTTCCAAGGGCTATTTAATTTCCAGATGAGATGCAGGGAACTCAGAAATGCTGTATTTGTCAGCCTCACTCCAATTTCCCTGCAACACACTGCTCCTCCACCTTCCAGCACTGCTTCACCCCCAGCTGCAGGGAAGGCATTTTAAAAAACTACCTTAATCCAACACTAATGGGGAAGACAGTTACAGCAAAAGGGACTAAATTAAACAGTAAGGATTTTATTCCTCAAATGATGGCTCCTTAAAAGTGATGATCAAATAGACTTTCCACTCTCTCAGTAGGCAGGAGATCCTTGGCACCGTTCCCAGAGCACTTAAGCAAAGCGTCCATCTGCAGTTCCTTCCCACTGTCATACCCAGTGCTCACATGGACACTTTATAAATTATTCCCATAAACTCCCCAATGTGACTGATTACAAGGAAATTGGCTGCAATTACCAATATGTATTATCAAATAAAAGCTTGCTTTTCTGTATGTTTACAGGACGGCAATCTGTGCTTCAGTTACAAAATTCTTGCAATGCAGTTTTTTCTCCCTTGATATTGTTAATTCTTCTTCCCACAATAAAAAAATGAAAGTTTTTCACTTATCCTTATATACAGATGATTTGACAAGAATTACAGGCAGAAGAAGAAAATATTTTCAAATTTCTTTTAAAATTTATTTAAATTAAAACACTAAAAAGACGGCTGGCTATTTTCCATATCTTTCTAGTCAAATATATTGAAAGCCTGTTTTTAAACCACCACTGCTAGATACACTTTCTGATTATTTTAGCACATCTCCAAATATTTTGAAATCATTTGAAATCATTGAAGCATTAATTCTTCTGCCAAGAAAAACTATAAATTGATGCACCATGCATTTCCACAGAGATTTTCTAGAGTCCTTCCAAAATTCGTTGGATTATTCATTCATGATAGGCTCTGTTTTGTTACTCCAAAGAGAGAAATCTCATTGCTCAACACTTCCGAATTAAGAGGAACCCAAGATCTGAAACTGTTTTTTTAGAACTGTTTTTTATTCCAATAAAAAACTGCCAACCACAACCTGCCTTTAGAATGTGATTTCATCTTGATAACAGATGTAATTGTCCAATGCTTGATATTTATTTCCTTTAAATGGAAGAAGCAGTGGCTACACTGATCAAAGATGGGTTTTAAAGCAACACACCCCAGCACACACCTGGGTGTTTGAGTAAATTCTCTGGTTTTAGAGTCACTGAATATACTGAGAGGCAAGTAAGAATAGGAACTGCTTCAAGGGTTTGTTTGCATATCAGAGTGTGCTTGTAGTTTACTGCTAAAGCAAAGTTTGTATTTTCAGGTGATTTCAGAAATGCAGTGTGATTAAATATAACCACGTTAAGACCCAGGAAGCTCATGGTGCCCAAACCTTTCCCTTGAGCAGTCCCATTGCTCCTCCCAGTGGCCACAGCCCTGCTCCAGAACATCACTAATTGAGAACAGCCAATAAACATCTTGGATAAACAATCYACAAGTACCATTAAGGCCTGACTCTCTGAACTTCCAACTACAYTAAACATCATGAATTTAAAAAGCTYAAGTTGGRKKTTTTKGCTAGGAATGTGTGAAAGCTGCTTTAAAACAGTTTGGAGATAAAAAAATATTTATATACAACTTGATGCAAAGCTGCAACTCATGTTGATTGCACCTGAGACAGTGGATGGGAACAAATTTGGCTCAGTACAACAAGTAGTTCTGCCAAGATGGACCTCATTTAAAAACCCATCAAAGTACACGGTACCACTGAGTCTGCAGAGTGACAGGGGAAGGGTCACCAGCTGCACAACCCTTGCCATACCTTAGACCAGTTGATTCTCTTCATGGACACTTCCAGCTTGTACTTCTTCTTCTCCTTCATCCCGTGTGGCAAGGCTGGCATCACCGGGAAGGGGGCRAAAGGAACCCCCCCGAGAGGGGGTGGCATTGGGGGCCCTCCGAAGGGTGGTGGGGGGATACCCCCTCCGGGCAAGGGAGGAGGAGGAGGAGGAGGTCCTGCACCCCCGGGAAGGGGAGGAGGAGGAGGAACACCCCCAGCCCCGGGCAGAGGGGGAGGAGGGGGCACAGCCCCGCCGGGCAGAGGGGGAGGAGGGGGCGGCATGAAGCCACCGGGCAGAGGCGGCGGTGGAGGAGGGAGAGCTCCTCCTGCTCCTCCTGCTCCGGGTAACGGCGGAGGGGGAGGAATCATCGATCCCCCGGGTAAAGGAGGAGGAGGAGGGATGGCTGCTCCTCCAGGTAAAGGAGGAGGAGGAGGRATTGMTGCTCCTCCAGGTARAGGAGGAGGAGGAGGGATCACTGCTCCGCCAGGGAGGGGAGGAGGAGGAGGAATTGCTGCTCCGCCAGGGAGGGGAGGCGCTGGAGGTGGTGCTGCATTCTCACTTGGGAGGGCTGGAGGTAACCCTGGGACTTCTGTCAGCTGGACTGGACCCTGAAACATAAAAGAGGAATTCTTGTCATCTTGGATACAAAGCTGAACCAACCAGGATGGCTTTTAGTCAACTGCACCTCAASAAAGTGAGAAATGCAACTGTTCTCCTATTTAAATGAGAAACAATAACAATAGATTATACCACATACCATAAAACTGCCAAGTAAACTGAATAACCTAGCATTTTTATAAAAACAAATTGTTTCAATTTTAAAGAAAATTTAATAGTAGCAGTATCATTTAAGTGAACAGAACAGCATTTTATTTCTTACCAATGCACAAAACATTTATCCCACTTAGGACACCCCGGCAAGCTGGGGCATCRGAGATGAGAATAACCACGGTGAATTTTAACAACACTCATCTGCTGGTGGGAAATGTTCCCAGCAATCAGTGAAACAGCTACTACAGAGCAAGAGGTTACAGGACCACGGTGTTCAGAACTATCCTGACATCCTGGGGAGTGGAGATGTGCAACAACCCAGTCTGCTGGCTGTTAAATCTTTGGGGAGGAAGAAAATGCAATTGCAATTCCCACTCTCACAAGTTGTAAAAGGAGCAAGGAAGAGAAACAGCAGCATGTCAAACCATTGTGAGTGTATCGGGAAATAAGTACCATCTTAGATTCTATGGGGAGCATAACACTAGAAAAAAGAACAGATTCTAGAATTACAGTTAATTAACCAATGGTCATCATTACTATAATGCCTGAATAATCTGAACTGTGTTAGAATCAGTAAAATAGGATTAATAATTAACTAGACTAAAAATACATTTTTGACTGTGTACAAGGCCTGTGTTTCTTTGGCCCACAAGTTATAACGCAACAATTGGTGGAGCAGTCATTAAATCASACTGTCAAATTTCAGTGTATCACTRTCTTGTAGAAATTTRTAACMAACATGAAAATTGGCAAGAAGGAAGCAGGAACAGCAGTGTCTTTCTCCACCTGACTGTCCAAAAAGCACAGGCATTAAGATAGTGAAAACAAAGATTAAAAGGCAATAGGCAGACCCTGCCTAGAACTGAAGGAGCACAAAGTAAGACAGGGGGAAGCAAAACCACCAAACCATCATATCTGTTAATTCCCCAAGGGTATAAATGGCCTATCTAAAACCCAAAGCTGGTGTAAAAATAATAATAAAAAAGGCCTATATAAAAATACAAGAGTAAAAAATATATAAAATCGAAAGGCTTTAAAAATGAAGACTTCCAAAACAGAAACTTTCTGCAAAACATACAGAAGTAGCAATGTGAAAGCATAAACAAATACATGCAGGAAAAAAAGGAAATCAGGCTGGATTTGTGATTTTTATAGCCTAAGGAAAATTTTTTCCACAATAAAGCAGGTATCTGTGACAGGTTGAATATACTACTATTTGAAAAATGTTACCTCCATTAACTATCCTTAGTAACTCATGCTGGCTGTACACAAATCAATACACCTCTAACAGACATTTCAAACTCCACAGAGACGAGACACTCAGGGGCAATTTCTTTTTCCAACTCAGCTTGGACCTTAATGTGATAGGGTTTTATTACCTGGGTTCGTAGCTGTTTGACTTCTGTTTCAAGTTCTTTGATTTTCTCTTCTCGTTTCTGGAGCTCTGCTTGTGCCTCTTGTCGAGCTGTGAACTCTTCATCAAACTGTAAGGATTGAACAAGGAGGGGTTGGTCACTTCTGTCCACACTAGAAGCCTATATTTTCACAAAATCTTTGCCCAGCTCCTGTCAGGATTCTGTTCCACACTTTAAAGAGAACCATGAATAGGACTCACCTTTCTGGAAAATTCTGCTGCTTTCTTYTCACTCTCTTCTACTTTAGCTTTGTCCACACACGCATCTAGAATTTAAATAAAACACCAGACACAGGTCAAGTAAAACATMACAGCTCTGAGGTGCCTTCCAACCATAATTATCCTGTGAGCCCACGACACAAAAGAAACAGATAATTTTTTTTCACACTCTCTGATTTCATTAAAGGCTCCAGCATTTGATCTGATACTCCACAAGTACACCTGGAGCTTACACGTGTATTTTCAGAAAACTGAAAGACTTCACAGTCAGTATAATTTGAGACAGAAGAACAAAAAGTGAAACAAGGTAAAACTGCTTAAAGTGTACAAACCAACAAGATGTGTAAAATTRATGTCCATTCTTCCTCTGTATTTAAAATCCGGRTCCATGCCACTGCAGTGCAACACGATCTGTGAMACACATTCTTCTATGATCTTGTAATACTGAGGTCTAAAACAGGAAACAATGTGAAGATGGTAAAATGAACAATGTAAAGATGTAAAAATTTTATGTTTTACAACATGAACAAGCATTTATGTAATTGAGGGGAACAGGGGGCAACTAAGTCCTAATACACAAATTATACAATTCCCTGTAAAAGTATCAAGTTAAAAGTCTTATTTGTCCTCTTATTTGTAAATATTTTGGATATGGTACCTTGCAGCTGCTGAGACACCCAGCAGCACATAACAGCAGTTTACAATGACAAAAACAGACACAAGACATGTGGGAGTATTCACAATTATTAATTGTACAACTTCTATGCTCTTTAAAGCAATGAAGGTATCAAACTTGAATAAAGAAAAAGTGCCCAACAAGTTGAGAGATTTTTGGGATGAGAATGTTAGACTATGACAAGCATTATTTTATTTACCAAGATCTTTAAAATATGAACACTGAGCAGAAAGATAAGGAACACATCAGTCTCAGAGAGACTTTTTAGGCATGATTATGAGCCACTCAGTTTACCATAGTCTTGATTTCTATTCTGACCCTCCTCCCTCCAGGAATCCACGCTGGCAGCGGGCACTTACCGGACATAGTAATCGTTCCTGATCAGAAGGAAATGTTGGAGAATTGACAAGAAGTAATTTTCAGAAGAAGTATCTTTCACCATGTTATACAGCAGATGAAATACTTCGCTCACATCAGTGAATGTATTAAGGAAAACGAGTACTCAAAAAACAAAAAACTTAAAAATACAACCAAAGACAAAAAAACCCCACTGCACCACAGAACACTCACCCCAGACATTTTCCATATTGTTCAAATAAAACCCCTCCACACTTTGAAYTCCTTTCCTTAGCAGTGAATATGATTCTTCCATTAAGATCATGCACAGAACCTCTGTGCTCTGTTTAACAATTAGGACATGTTTCATTATTAGTCACACCAATCATAGTGCACACTTAGTGCCTCAGAATCCTATAAAATGATCACACACAGCTTTGTTTCCCCTCTGAGGTGAGCCWGGCTATTGGCAAACACACTCTGGTCAATCATTTGGATTTCCTAAAGATGACCATTACCTGTAATGACCTGTTTTGCAAAGCAACAATATAAAATGGGATTTTATAGCCCTCTCATTGATTGCCTTCACCTCCCCCTGCWTCCTCCTAAAAACTGCAAGCAGCCCTTCTGAGCTTAGGGAACTTGGAATTTATTGCTGCTTCACATTTAGAAAAGGCACACGTGAAGTGCTTAGAACCTACTGGAAATTGTGTTCTTTTTATTATCAAAACTCATTTCTCTTCAAACTTTATGATCTTCCATGGGTATAATTTTCTCYCTTCATGTATTATGAGACAGAGTTTAGCTTAATAAATGTTATTTATGAAAAATTAATTCAGTTCCCAATGACTTAYATTTGACATGCAAATTTAAGCACTAATTATCTAAATATTTTCTAACAAAAAAAGCAACTGGAGAGAAATCTGCTTGACAAAGTCCCTGGTAAGACACACAACTGCGACAAATAACCTGCATGTAGAGCACTGTAATTTCCATTTAAGACAGTTCTRAAACAACACCAGTTCCAACAGCATTTCCTTAAAGGATATTCCATCTCAGCTTTGATATCATTGAGACGATGTGACAGTTCAAAGTGGTCTTCATCTTTGTTCTCATCAAACACCCTCAGCTGAATATCAAGCTCATCATTTTCCTTATCTTTCAAGGCCTGTTTGTCAAGGTAGAGTATATCTTAATTTTTCCTTTTGAAAAGCAAGAATTGCCCCCACTTGAAGGATTGTATCATGACAAAATAGAAGCATTAACCTTTAGAACAGGAGAAAGCTGTAACTCAGTGCCTGGGCATCTTTTATTGTAATGATACAACTGAGAAAAACTAAAGGCAAAATATCAGCTCACAGAGCAGGTTTGGGCTACAGAACAAACAAGAAAATTTCCAGTTGAATCAAGTTCTCTTAATGGGACACAACAGCTCCTGCTTGTTAATATCAGAGTTCCTTTAAAAAAACCACAATAAATATATTTCAAAACATTAATGAATGTGAGCCTAAGAAGCCTAAAGAATTGGAAAGAAGACATTCTTGCAATTTCTGTTACTAAGTTAATATAGGCCACAGCATCTTTTGTGAGAAAATGATGAGTACCTTAAATACACATATTTTGATGTATTTCTTGGTTAAGAGCTACAAATTTATCCCTAAGTCAGAAATATTCCTGGCAGTGCAGCTGCAGGAAGACATGCATCCTCAAAGAGGAGGAATGTGTTGATTTTTCCTTAAAATGGCCCAGTGCATTTTCAGCAGGCAGATTAAAGAAAAACAGATTTCACAAAAAACAACAGGAACAGCACAYATAAAGAAAGTTAATCCAAGATTGGTTCCACAGCCAGATTCACATTCACTGCATGAGCTTTGAGCTCATTATGCYGAATTTGACTACCTTAATTTAATTTCTGATATATTGACTGGTTAAAACTGCTATGCTGATTTACCTACATTTGTAAATCTGTGGATTGAAAAGAGATTTGGATTGATATTCTGACCTTCCCCACTCCAACCCTTCCCCTCTGCTGTTCTGGTTACATAGTTTGGTATCTCCAATATTCACAATGGACAATGTGATTGTACAATTCCTGTACAAAATGACTTACAGGCAGTATTTTCTTCAGGCCACAGCGTAAGAAYTCATTTCTCAGGTGTATCCTGAAATCGAGATCGTCTGGAGATGTGACAAGGGCATTGATGAGCTGCATACAGGCCACCTGTTATCAGAAACACAAAATGAATTATTTCAGTTCAATTATAAACCAAAGACATGGCTATTATTTATTGTGCATCACACATGCAACACTTGGGGTAATTTTAGCAATATCAAATGCTGCTCTGTCTCCATGATGATGCTTCCACTGTGTCAAATAGTTCCACATGAATGATCATCACAGAATGGTTGGAGKTGGAAAGGAYYTTAAAGCCCATCCAGTGYCACCCCTGCCATGGCAGGGACACCTCCCWCTGTCCCAGAGWGCTTCAAAYCCCAATGTCCAGCCTGGCCTTGGGCACTSMMAGGGATCCAGGGGCAGCCACAGCTTCTCTGGGCACCCTGTGCCAGGGCCTSCCATCCTAAAATCAGACAARTTATTCCCAAACTGAAGCTGCTCATTGCAACTCCTTCTCTTTCTCATCAGTATTCATCAGTTTGAAAACAAACTGTTTCTACAAAAATTAAAAACTTTGAAAATCCTACTTTAGAACCACCCAAAAACCACCCATAYCCAAGTAAGTCACATCASCAGGTGTTTTTTCTATTCCTRCAGAGCACTTCTGCAAAATGCCTCAGGTCTCAGGATGGTGGCTAATGTTTTAATTGAACAGCTGGGCACTTTAATTGATTTACTTGAAAACAGGTAGACAATAGTATAATGCCAMAAGTGCTGATCCACGTTAAAAGAATTAAATAGGACTCAAGGGAAATACCAAGTTTGGTAAAAGATGTTAACTGCAAATAGAAGTAGCATTAGAATAGGACCAAAAAAAAAATCGATAGCTGCAGAGGAAAAAAATCAGATAAAAAGCACCCTYCCTGTTTTAATTACATTCACTATTTAGCTTTAATAGAACACCTTATGGAGTCTCACATTTCTATTAAAACACCTTTCAAAGGCACTCTCTTTATGGAGCAGCATCTTCAGATAATGCAGTATCATCGTGCTTGCTTGAATGGCTCTTGTTATTTTACTACTATGACACGACTTAACAAGCCAAAGAACATGTCCAATCTGAAATTAATAGAGAGAAGAGGTGCCATCTGCTCTGATTGCTGCTGCCAGGAGAGACTCTGGCTTAATGGCTTGTGCTAATACATTACAAGTAAAGAACGATTTTGTCAGAACCAAGGTAATGAGTCTTGCAGTTGTACCTTCACTGAGGTACCAGGAGCCTTGGGAGGGGGAGCTTGGCAGGAATGGAGTGTGCTTGGTTTTGTTTGCYTTAAGTCAACCAAGTCATAAAGGAGGAGACAAGTTCAGAATGAATCCCTCAGTGACAGCACTGTTCAGATCACAATGTCATTTCTAGGAATTTACWGAGCATCATTAACTCATCAGCTCCAAAACAGGAGGTGCTGATGGTAAACACAGCTTAGGGCAGCTCCAGCTGATGGGGATTTGATCCAAGACTGGAAAAAGGCATCCCAAGGATACCTGCCCTGCTGGCATTGTACCTGTCCACAGCTTTCAGCCAAGGTAGCTGAAATAGAAATTTTAGTACAGAATGTGCATAGATGCTGTATTATAGAAAGAAAATAAGTCAAAGTCATCCTTTGATAGGATATTCAGCCATTTGGCCTCCATGCAAACATTGCAGTACCAAAAAAACCCAAACCCAAAAACCCAATTAAAAAAGCTGGCATTTGAACAGCAACCAAAACTCTTAAGCCAGTAAAGTRCCCACAGAGAATAAAAACCTCTATCCACTGACACACAAGCAGCAATGAGCATGATCTAGGCCAGGACTTAGTAAAAGYCACTGGCACAGTGTTTACTTTATTATTTTATTAAAATAATTTTTAAAACTCACTAGAGTACCCTTAGAGAAGCACTATGGTCTGATGAAAGGCACTGGCTGAACACACAAAAAGGAATGCAGAGTCCTTGACAAAGGTACCAAGGATATCCTGCTGCACTTCACTCAGCCCACCTTCATCATTTCCATATATCTGAATATTCAAAAGGCTACAAGTATTGCTGCCAGAAGTCCCAGCACCAGGAACAGATTTGTTACCTGAACATTACATGTGGCATCCAAGAAAAGAAATATCACTAATTACTCTCTTTACTAAGGTTAAAATGTGTTAATCCTATTTATGGGACAGGAATTGAGTTCCTTGGTTTCACACCAMTAACAAGTAGAAAATCTAATACCAGYAGMATTTATYRGTATTTATTTCTGCTCTTTTACTSACCAGTRGTTTAACAGCACTAAAAGATTTTGAGTGTCAATTATTTCAAGATCACAAAGCAGAATTCAGGCATTTTTGCTGATCTCTGAAGGGAACACACAGAAAAGCCAGCTCACCTGCAGCTGTATGAACTCGTGGTTCTCCAGGCCTTCAACAATCTGAGAAAACCGTTCATCCCTGCTGTGCCTCTCAGCAGCAGTTGTTATAGCACCTAAAAGCTTGTCCAGCCTAAGAGAAAGACAAACTGTCAGAAAAGCCCAGCACAGCCACCTTACAGCTCATTTTACACATGCTCAGCCCATATCTACACAGCTCAAGACTTCAGTGCACTGACAGAGTTTAAATCTGCATAAAGCTGAAAACAAACCATGAACCAAGTGTTAAAAATATCTACAAAGTATATATTGAAGTAATAAAAAATGGGGGAATAAATCTCTATATTATTATTTCAGCTAAGAAATAAGCAATGAGGGGGAAATGATCACTGCCTTTGTATGGCTGTGTACTTGATAACAACTGACATGTTYAACACCTGGAAATTCTAATAAATTGTCCTTTCACCAAAATATTCTAATTCAGTCAGAAATCAAAATGTTTTAATCTRTTTATTGCATAGAAGACAGGAAGTTTGCTCACTTTAACCTTCAGTAAATAAACATAATGATGAATTTAAAAAAACATATTCCAAGTGATTATCTTCCTTTTAAAAAATTCAGTGGGCAAGTGCTAAATAACTCTGMAAGTTGAACTGTTTCAAACTCCAGCTGTAAATGCAAAGTTCCTGTTCCTGTGATAGGGAAGTAATTTGTCCTTTCAGACCTTCCACTTCAGCCAAAGTGTGTAGGGCCCTGCTCATTTGCTTTTCTCTGATTTATTACCAGATTAAGGCATCACAGCAGCTGAAGTCTCTTTAATTTCAAACTCCATTAATAAAGAAAARACTTAATAGGTTACATTTGTCTCACTGACAGGTTTTCTCACCTGTRTCCAAATTCACAACTCATAAGCATGAAAAGAAAAAGCTCCAAYATCTCACTTACATGTTTTCCTCTCCTACAATGCAGAGGGCAGAAAGGATTTTCACCGTTTCAGTCATCATGTGTGGCTGCTTTGGATCAATTGCTCTCGACAGCAGCAGAAGACTCCTTTCATCCCCAAGAATCCTTTGCAAACCGTACTTAGAGAAACAAAAAGCTCACAGTGAAAAGGTTGGAGTTGCCTTGGGTGCTCCTCACCACATTTGGGATAAGATCCTTAGGAATTCTCCCACAGCGAGTTTGGCAACACTTACAAAATTCTACCAAAACCACCCCCAGAYATCATTTCTTGGGGAGCTGGGTCTGTGTCCCCAGTCCTGCACTGAGGATTTCTCCTGACACAGAATCAGCTCCTCACAAGGACACCTTGCAAAATCAGTGCCCACCAAAAGATAAATTGGGGTTATTTTCCATCTATATCTGAAACTCCTCTGCTTTTCTTCCACATCATTAGACAAGCTATTTTGTGAGATTCTTCTAAATTGTGTAAAAATACTTATAAGCAACTTTTAAGCAGCTTGATTTGCTGGATAGGATACATAAAAACAGGAGTTCAGATTTTTCTATGAATAGAGCAAAATTACAAGTTTAACAYATCAGAAACACTTCTAGAAACAGTACTCAGGCTTTATGAGTAACCTGTGTTAGAAACCAATTAAATACAACTTAACCAAATCCTTYACCCATGACATTTGAACTTAAAAACTGCAGCTAAAAACAGAACAAATCCTCCTCAACTTAAAATCAAGTGAGATGTACATTAACAGTCATGTACTGAAATCCAAATTTAGTAAGCTGTATTTTTCTCAGTTTCCAATTATTTAATTTCCAAATCATTTACCTTAAATTTATAYCATCATCCTCTCTTTATTAAATATTTTACTTCCAAAAATCAATAGCATTTAAGAAAATTAAGAAAAAATGCAAACTGAGAAAGGCTCATGAAGAAGACTCTCAATAGAAGTTACTCTAAAACTGCATTTCCAAAGAGTTAACAAAACTGCAGATGGAAACTTTCCTTCTCTCTCCAGGATTTAACATACTGTGCACATCTTGAACTCAACAAAAAACAAGTATCAGAATTTAAAATAATGCTTACTTTATTGTTCATAAATGCTTTGAGGCACTGGATAAGTTTATGTTGATTCTTCTTATCAATACTTTCTTGCCTTGAAAGAAAGGAGGAAAATCACATCAGGAAAATCTTCAYGAGCTCCCCACCCCTCCCTTCAAATGATCCAGGTCCTTACTGTTTCTTGTCCAGAAGCTTTTCCAATGCATCCAACAGAAGCCCAAGACCTTCATGTCCAAAATTGTTAACCCAGCTGGAAAAAAAAAAAAAAAAGAATAGAAATTCTTTTAATTATTTCTTAATGAAATGTAAAACTTGCGAAGTTATTTCTCCATTACTGGAGGGTGGCACTTTTGGTCTCACTTCCCAGAAGACCTGAYCAGCCATGAAGACAAACAGCTCCAACAAATACAAATTGATGAAAGCCACTGTGAAAGGTGAGGAGATATTGCAGAGATTTCACTCATCCTTTTCCAGGGTTCKCCTCTCAACAGCASYAGCAYAATTACTCTGTTTTCAAAAAAMCCCAAACCCCACAACTCCTGCTTAGCAAACACAGCATGATGAAAACTGCTKCAGAAATTGCTCTGCCTACCTGACTGGGTTGCTGGTTAGAGACACTCTCAGAGACTCCAGGCAATTAAGAAGTTTTTCATCTGAAATTCCAGACCGCAGCTCGTGGATATATTCTTGTGAGGACAGGGTGCATTCGTGCTTGCTGTTTTTGAGTCCACCCTATCACAGAAGGCACAATGTTGCTGAGTGTTCTAGTGATCACAGTAGTTTAGGTGATAAAATAGAAGATTATAATTTCCAAATGAATTTTGAAATCACAGTACGAGTATTCAAGACAACTGACTTGACGTGGATTTGTCACCAGTGTTTAATGCTTTTGGTTTCACATCACAGGGATAACTATTTTTTTCTGGTATCTTTTCCACTTCTTTGAATAAAAGTGCATTGAATATAAACATTTAATTCCACCATTCAGTTGTATTAACACATTAAATAAGAGTATATTAAACATCTACTTCACAATACTATACTGGAAACAATCATAACCAGACACACTAAAAAAACCAAGTTCATGCAACTTCACAACTCAATTTCTTGCTGTACCATAATCCCATGTTTGGCCATAACAGAGATCTCTAGAGGACCTTGTTTGCTGCAACAAAATCACAGAGGAGATTTGACAAAGAGCTCTCTCCTGCTGAAATGCCACTACAGAAGAGTAACTACTCACAAGATATTTCACTATTAAAATACCTGAATATCAGTTCTTAGAGTTATAGTATTCAAATCAATGAACAAGACAAAACGTTTTTCCAAAAGGTGCAACTAATCTTCGGTAGAGCTGTGACAAGTTGCAGTAGGCTTATCTCAGAAGAGGGGTTATGATTCATTTGCAGCTCCTAAAGCTCYTTAGCTCTGAAGGAGCTGTTGAAGAGAACCTGATAAAGATGTCATGGGTGTAAAGGCAATAGCAAGTGCCTGACCCACAAGAGGATTTAGATGAATTTGGTTTTAATTGTATCAGAAGCTTCCTCTAATATTCCACTACAAATATTCAAACTGTTTCTCTTCATGAAGCTCTACTTCTTATGAAGCTTCTGGTTTGTCCTCTTCAAATTCTTACCATTCATATTCCAAAAATACACCAACTATGGCTGATRACAAAACTATTTGTCTSAATTTAAGTTAATGACTTTGACCTRAAGAGATTCARYGCACAAAACAGAAGTAAGCTCACAATATCCTCTCAGATTCAGAACAAAAATATGACAGACTATGGCTGCAGTGAGACARCAGGCTCCTCTGCACTCTGTCACCTTTGAAGATGATTCTTGCTGACATGCAGAGCACCTTTAGCTGGGCAGCACACACCAGTTACACATCACAGGACCAAGATGAATAGGATATAAAAGAAATAGAATCAGTCACCATCAATCTCCTGAGCAAAGAGCTGCTCTTCCACCGAAAGAAAAAGAAATAAATAGGTGGGGATTATATTTATAAGAGTAGAAACTGGTTGTAAATCAGGCAAATATATCAAAAGCATCATAGTTCAGAAAAATCCTCACTCTGAAGGGCCATAAGGTAAAGAACTAGAAAAMAGGAACAGCTTTAGGCCACTCATTGAGTGGACATCAAGAGATTTCATGTGCAGCTAATGCACATCATCCATGCAATATGGATCTAGCTGGGCACAAATTTGAGCATTTCAGTCATTCCCCAAACTGTAGAAGAAGAGAACWGAAATAATGCTGAGAGCCCCAAAATGTACTGAGAGATGAGATGATGGCAACTTCAATCTAGAAGCTAGACCCTGAAAAGCACCTTGGAATGCCAAAAATACTTGTTTTTTCCCCAAGAGATGAGTCTGTCCTTCCACTGCAGCCTGCTGCAAGCTCCAAAGGAGAATCCAATTCAGACAGGRCAGCCTGAAGTCTTTGSTWYWWWTKKSWWSMMAWWWRWASCAAGGTGTGATCTTGCTGCCTCTGCTCTGTCCATTCCCTTAATTTCAGAAGATCTGTGACTCCTCACAACAGCCAGAAGTTCAGAGAASGGACAGTGAGCTCTGCTAAGTCTCCTTCCCATGCCTTGCAGGACAGGCACATTTCTCCATCRTTTCCATGACAAGCTCTCCATGAACAGGGAAAACCCTTCTCTGCAATTCTCACTACAATCCAACACTTCTCCCAGGAACATCCTCCAATTCTTCTCCTCCCTAATCCCAGTATATCTGTAAATCTTCAAGGAAATAGCTCTGTGTGCTGGCAGATGCAGCAATTCCTAAAGGATGAATCCTGCAAGAAGCATGCTGAGGGGCAAGTGCTCATTTAGCAGTAACACACTGAAGCCATACCCCAGGCACAGCAGCTCTTATTTTAGTATTTAGCACATTATTTGCACAAAAACATGCTTTTAATGCAGAGCTCTCTATCAGACCCTGAACTCAAAGGCATGGGGAAGAAAACACAGTTTCTCCTCTAGCCATTGTGGGAATATCAGCTCCTTTTATAAAATAATCTCTTCACRAAGCAGCTGTTCAGGCTAATTCATACCATATGGAAATTACACAGCAGCAGGGATTATTTGAAACTGGTTTTAAYACACTGAGCTGGAAAATTAATAATTTGTCCCCTCAAAAGTCAAATACCTGTACATACACAAGCAAAATTAAGGTGTTTTCCTCCATCTGGGGAAGAACCAATACTGTGTACAAAACTAAAAAGTACTGGTGAACACAAAGAGAAAAGTCTCTTTAAAGACCAGACTGAATAAAACAAAGCCAACAGAGAAGATTTTATCCTACACATTAAATTCTTATATATTTAACTACATCTGAGGCCATGATTAGACAGTTTTAAGTCATAACTATTCTCTATAATGTAGATGAGTCCTTAATAAGAGAAAAGTTAAGCTTGCTGTGATCTTAAACTCATCTTAAACTTACTGACCTCATGAATCCTATAAATTAATCTTATTCTCACACTGACCTGTGGCAGTCAGCATTTCCAAGATAAGCTATGAATAACAATTAGGACATAAAGAACTTCCACATCTAAACAGAATGAAGAAATCAAATACTGCCCATTTAAAATTTCAAGTGCCTACCTTCAATAAAAAGCAAGACAAGCTTATATTTTATTTATTGCTCACAATGAAGAGATGAGTTCAGTGAGTCTGAAGTATTTGGAAAAAGCCTCCTGAAAACTTGAAGAGATCCCTCAAATGTAAAAACAATGATCTTGTACTGATAAGATAAACATGACTGAGGTGATTGATAATTATTGGATAAAAGAAGCATTCATTTGTGCCCACGGAACTTTTAAATCCCAGATAAAAGTCCAAAATATTCCAGCCTAATCTCTAAAAAGGGAAGTGTATTCACAAGAAAAAACAAAACTCTCATGTTCGTACTCACCGGAACTTTACTTCCGACTATCTGCATGCAGTGGTCAGCCAAGAGAGGTTATTGTGTGAAAAAGATAATAATAATACATAAATAAACACAGCAAAGTACTTAGTAGGATGTAGTTGCACACACATTTTTCAGTGTTTAATCATTAGTAGTAGTGACATTCTTTCATTACTTTATCAAACTTTAGGGGTTAGAGTTTCTCAACAGGAAAACAGTAGCTCTACTGTAGGAGAAACAATTGCAAATTCTTATGTTCTGCTGCTGAATCATCAGTATTTGACACATTTACCAGCAAATAACTACATACCTGGCTTGACAGCTACATCTGGAAAGATTAAATATGCCATTTTGTTCAAATTATCAGGTCAGATATTCTATATATGACACTGAGAACACTACAGARCACAAGAATGGCATACTGACTTCCTTGAATGTGTAACAACTGCTTTTATTATGGAGCTTTTGATCTGTTCAGATGATGTCACCACTGAATTTAATTAAGTTTTTGTAATCAAAAACATAGCCTACAGTTATAACTCCGACTTGCATTTCAGAAAATCTCACATGACATTTTTTATTCAACTGCTCAGTATGGATGCTTTTAATTACATGGATAATTAAACAGTGATTTTCAGAATGCCATCTTCTCTTCACCATGGAATAGCATCTCTCTGTATTGATGCACAAAAGGTTGACTTTGCACAGAGGAAGCTCTGCAGGAAGGCAGCACATCTGTGCTGGTTTTGGGAACAGCAGGACAATGCATCTCTGCTCAAACACCCCAAAATCCTCCTCAGCTCATCTGCTGCCAGCTGATAGCAGAGCCAGGTTAGTGAAGAACCACTTATCTGATCAAGAGCTGATTTGGTTCTGAGATCTGAATTTGACTGGATCTGTTCAGCCTCCACCTGCTCATTTTCTACTCTTATCTCTTCCCTTACTCCTTTAGGATGTCTTTCAGAAACAGAACTCTCTGTAAGTCTTTCACAGTCAAACTTCTTTGCTGATGMAGTTTCCTCCAGAAGCACAAGAAGGGACTGCCATCACCTGACAATCTCTTCTCCTAATTTAGTATCTTCCTCTCTCACAAGTGTTCAACTATTCAATAGGGCACAAAATGTCACTAGGTTCAGTTATCAAACACAATTCCAATCCTTCAGAGTTCTCAAGTGTAATTTCCATGGTCAACAATCTTTCTCTTCAAGCGAGAGAAGGAATGAGAAGCACAGAAAATCACTTCCCATGAAAGCATCCAGCTCATCAGTGCTACATGTCCTACACTCCCCAAGGGAAAGGAAAACTTTCTTCACCCACTGAACCCCAAATTCCTTTCTGCCTCAGAATGCTGCAGAAAAGTGTTTCAGAAAAGCATGGTCAACATGCTGCAGATGGCACACAGGCAGAGAAAATGAAGCACCAAATTTAAAATCATTTGGTTAAGACAACATCRGCAAATGAGAGTGATATTTTCACATGAAGGGAGAGAGATCAAAAGCCTAATTAATACAAACATGAAATGAACTGCAAGAAAAGTCACATCAACTGTTAAGGGTGTTTTGTCAGCTCGAAGCAGAAGGTCCAAGTATTTTCAGTGTAAAAAAAAGGAAGACATTTATCTGTGACAAAAGGAGAAGGTAGAAAACTTAAAGACAGGTAATTTTGAATGCAACCAGCATTTTCATGGAAGACAGTCCTGAAGAAAAGAAACTCTGACAATTCATGAGGCAGTAAAGATTGATTAGGGCTTGAATTCGTCTGAGCAGAATAGTAGTTGGACTAAACAGAAGAAGAAATTAAAAGTGAAAATGAGATTTTGTGCCATTGGAAGATCCCAATCAACATTTTAAAATTAAGCTCTGTATTTTAGATTTATTTTTTCAATAATCAAGATGCTAGCTATTTGAAAGTTAAATCAGGATAACATGCTACAGAAAGGTAATGAGTATTTCTGAATGATTCCATTCAAATGCTGTGATTCAATTGCAAGAAGGATGTATTGAAGCACACAAACTTCAATGGGAGCAGTTTTTCCTCGAGGAAAAACACTTTGCATATGTGTAAAACATCCACACTGCTGCTGACTTGAGTTCAAAGTGCACATTCATGTAGGAGAACCTTTTAGGATGACTCAATTTTAAATTGTTAGTAATTTGGACACACAGATTGCCCGTTCTGTGAAGGGTCCCATGCTGCAGCACACACAGGGCAGGAATGCAGCACAATTCCAGCAGAAGCCATGCAATGGCAGCCATGCTTTCCTTACTCAGCTACACAACTCTGGGGTTTGGGGCAGCTCCATTTCAACAGCAGGACACATGAGAGATCACCATTGTTCAACTGCTTTTTGGAAAAAAATGCAAATGTTTCCATTTCTACTTTCTACTGCTTCAATGAATTATTTCTGCATACTAAGAAAAATTTGAGATTTTATAYTGATTCCTAAGTGGAGACAAAAACCTTACTAAGCATAATTATGAGTTTCCCAGGACTGTGTAGTTCATAGTTCACAACATTCTCTGCATAAGCCTGAATAATTCTCCAATCATTTGTATGTTGCTTAAAGCACTGGATTCCTTCCAGCACACACTAAAGGACTGTGGATTTTGTTCAAGATGAACTCATGCAGGAACAGCACTCCTCTCAGSAACTAAATCACCATTTTCATTACCATCTCATCACCATTAGAACACAAGCTTTCCCTCACTGAAGTTTGTAAAGTTTCATGCAAGGCATTTGCATAATAATTGCATGTCATTGTCATCTTAATTTTYGGAAATTTAACTCTGCAGAGCTGATTTCCAAGGTTAAAAAGAGACAAGCCAACTGYACTGCTTGCAGTCCATGCTTACAGAGTCCTTAGGCAGACACCAACATCATCTAATTTGCCAGAATATTCCACAACAGAACAGATCATTGAATGCTGAGTGTTCAGCACTCAGGCTCAGCTCTGCAGAAATGAGGCCACTGCTGCCACTCTGTATTTGAGCATGGGCTTCATTTCCATGGGCTTCCTTTCACTGCACACTTCAGTGTGAGATTAGGTGACAAAAGGTGAGATTTATCTGAATTTCCAAATAAAATCACCTAATTACCTAATTATATTGAAGAATTAGACTGATAGCAAATTCTGTCACCTGACCATACAGAGCTACCCCTCACCACCAATTCTGCCCAACATTCAATTTATTCAGCTCCTCGGATTCACCACTACTTTCCTTGCAACTCTTCATGCAACAAAAAATGGAGCAAAGCAGGGCAAAATCTGTTTCTATACTTACCACAGTCAGCTTTTAACACAGAGAAGCATTCCTGTTGTCTTTAATAACTACTTCATACGAACAGTTCAACTGCAGAAAATCAGCTGCAGCTCTTTGCTACTTGAAAATTATTGATGCCCCAATATTTTTGGGGGTGAAGAAATACATTTCCTTCCACTTCTTGCAGCCCAAAGACTACAGACTTCAAAAATTCTGCATGAAGGGCTAATCAATCTATTAAACTACAGAGAATAATCAATACCAATGAAAGGTCAAAATATTTTTCTATTCAAAATGTAATTTGAAACGGGTTTTAAGACCATCTTTTCATTAAAGTAATCTAGTAGATACATCGCTCCTGAAACAACCAAGTCAAAACCTTTTAGAAYCAAAAATTCCTAAGATGAATTGCACAGAAATATGCTCAGGTTCCATTCATGAATCTGCATCATTGGATTTGCAATTTCTTATAGTTTGCAAGAAAGGATCAAGATTTTACACAGCCCATCTGAAATGTAAACAAACATTTCAGATGCAGCTGCAAACATTTTAAAGTGTGTTAGTAAGGACACTTTTCTTTTTTTTCCTACCACTGTTAGATAAATCCAATCTAAAATTTGAAGTTTCCAGTGTGAAAAGCATAACAGTCAGAAAGTTAAGCTTCTTACTCAGGTCTGCCTGGGAGAGGTGASTACTTACGGATTTGGCAGTTGCAGAAATGTACTGGACAACCATCTCACGTTTTGTGCTCARGTCTTTATCTCTTAAAGGAGCTTTACGTTCCTCATTTAGGTTCATGTCTTCCTGTAAAGAAACAGATCACACAATGTCAGGAACACATATCATTATTTTAATTGGTCTTTGCTCTGTCTGAGCTACTTTGTCAGACAATTAATTTTCAAACAGAAGTGACTTTTTCCAGTTTATCTGTGTGTGTTTGATTTTGCCCTATCCAATTTTCTCATTTAATGTTGYCACATCACTATTTTTGAGACTAATGCAAAATTTAAATTGCATMAAGGGTAGTTAACATTTCTGAAATTTCGCTCAGGAAGTAAAACTAGAGGACAAACCCAAGAATTGTACACCTCAAGCTGATCCTGAAGTGTCAGCTCTTGTGATGTTCCTGTGTTTTGAATGAACCTTTACCACAATGGGTACCATTCCTACACTTTCTCATCAGAAGGCTGTTATTACAYGGAATATTAGCTTGGGGAAGGGGCAGAGGTGAAATTGCCCCAACTGATGTACTTAAAACAAGCCTAAAAGTAAAAATGCTCTGCCCGATTAAATCTGTTTTAAGTTAATAACTGATTGAATACAGTGCATTCATTWTTAGTTATGACTAGGCTTGCCACTAAAAGTCAAAGTAACTTCAGACTACAAGCAAGCCAAGGAAATGTTACTGTATTAACTGCTGGTGAACAGCTTTGGCAAAGAACTGTTGGTCCCTGGGAGACAGATCTATTGTCTGCTTCAATTAACATTACTTGGAAAAGTTAAAAACTAATCCCTTAATCTAACAAGCAAATCAAGCAAGCAGTAATTAACACTTATCCAATCCTTCAAAAGGCATTCACAGCTTCATTGAGCAGAGCAGAGCTACACAGAGGAACAGGACAGTTCTCAGGCCACACCAACACCTTACCATCATTTTTTCGAAGAGATCCATAACTTCTTTTTCTGATAAGTTCATGCAACGCTCATCAACGAGCTGGGCATGTGGGATCTCACTAATGGAAGGCTGAGAGTCAATAGGATGCTGAATGAGAGGCTTCTCTTTCTTCACTGCTGCTCTTCTGAAGCTTGTGATTCTGTCACGCTGCAAAGACATTCATTCAAAAATAAGCAGAAATAGAAACAGAGAAAAGCAGCCAATTATGTGGCAGCAATGCACGTGTTTTTTGTTAATTCAAGCAGCAGAGTTAAAACTCAAACTGAACTGTAAGTAAAACTGCTCTAATATTCAGCGATTACTTTGCACAGAAAGACAGTAACATATATGTAAACTCATGGCAGGTCACATGCAAAAGGGATTGAAATATTTCTCACGGATTCAAAATTKTACCAGCTAAGTTCAACTCTTAGCATCTCAAAATCTTCAGCTCATCTTCTCCCATGACTCTCTAAGGATCCTGACAGTGGATAAATATGGCACCACAATGGTAATGTCCAAGTGTTCCTTCACMTGAAGAGCTACAAGTCTTTGGAGGACAACTGAAAAAGTGTTGGGAAGGAGGTACTCACAAACTCATCAGGCTTACAAAAAAATCCTGCTAAAGTAAAACCAACTTTGTAGAGGAATYAATGCTCCGAGCATGGTTCATAATTCCTTGAGGTGTTTTTGAGTAGGAACTCCTGCAATTAGTGGTGGGCTTTAGGAAGCCAGGTGATGTGTTACTCACACAGAAGCAGCATCCATGGTTAACTCATGGTTAACTACACCAACAAACATTAGTGAAGCGGCTCAGACACTGCCAGGGCGTTCCAGGGTTAGRGCTGCCTGCCTGGGGCCTCACCAAACCCCCACCTGCTGGGCTCCAAGCATGCTTTCCTCAGTTCTTGGTTAATACTGGAAACAACCAACAGCAGCACCTTCCTTATAAGGCCATTTCTCACTGTATTTATAAAATGTAATTCTACTCTGAACAGAGTCCGAATTTTTTATTTAATAACTCTCTTCAATTTTTTATATATATACACACACATATATATGTTCATTTTGAGAACATTATGCATACAGCAATTTTCCTCAAAGAACAGTTTGCATCCACAAATACTCCTGTATTTGTTTCAGGCACTGAACAGCCTTATGAAGATGTGCTTTCATCCAACAGCAGCTTATGTAGGGGTACCAGAATCATTCATAGCAGTTATTGTCATCCCCAGGAAAATATCTAAACCAAAATTATATTTGCTACAATTAAACAACCTCTTTGAGGTGTGAGAACTTTGATGGAGTATTTTATTTACAAAAATATTGATTAATTTTAGATCAGCAAGTCCAGAGTGTAGAAACTGGAGCAAGTGCTGTAGAGTATGGAGAAGAAATATTATTTTCTCATAGCCTTCTTTACTAATTTTTATTGTTATTCATTATTTTTGAGGTCCTACAGAATTACCTTAAATTTTTGAAGGAAAGTATCCCTAGATAAGCTGCATTCCCTTTGAATGTCTTTAGAGCTTTTTTTTTTTTTTTTAAGGGGTGCTGGGGGAGTTTTCTTCCTCCTTAGAAATGTTGTATTTGTGGACAGAAACACAATACCTACAAGGATACTGTTAATGTCTTTAACACAGAAAGATTGCTCCTTTAATCCCTTTGTTTGAATAGGTTAAATAACGTTTTTGGAAATCAAAATTAGGGCATAGCCTGGTGAAAAGGCCAAGGACACATCATAATGCCTTAAAGGGAGTACCCAAATTTAGCCAACATATACCAAACGCAGTTTTACTGAAGTTGCATTTAAAAGCCCATTCAACAGTCACAAAAAGCCATTTAAGATCCAATTTCACCACACTGTCATCTGTTTAAAGTAGAACTTATTAACCAAATTTGTTTAATGAGATTGCAATGGTGAGATCACTTCAAAGCCACAAATAAATCTCCTACATGATGACCAGGCATGATTTCCTCATTTCAGATCATTAACTAACCAGCCAGTGTGGCTTTATTTTATATATATAATACAAAGTTGTCATTTTAATGAAATTAATTTTGATAGCAGTTTCTAAAAAAATGCTTTGCAACAGTTTCAAAGTATTCAGCTTCATCAAGTYAGTACTGAATACAAACTTGTTTGGCATTTAGTAGACATTTATTACCCAAACTGGTTCCACTTGAACCATGTGGCAACCGGCTTTGAAGAACCACTGCAGATCATTTCTTGTTAAAGAGAAGGTCAAGAGAAATAACACTTGAACTGTTGAGTAACAGTTTCAACATAGCCCCAGTATTACTAAAGTATTTAAAMTGTGGTTGAGGAAGTTTCTCCAAATAGAAATCATGATTAATCTTCTTCAACTGAAGTCACCAATTAACATCTTAAGGAACAGTCACTCAATTTTAAAAATCTAATGCTTAATATCCTTATAAGAATATGTGATTTTGTCCACAACATTTGGAGTAAAGTAGCATGCAGCGTGGAGTTACCATTGCAAATTAAGATGCTACAAAGACCTTACCACATCATCTGCCAAAGTTTTTATTTGAATATTCTATTAAAAAAAACACAACAACACACACAAATCAAAGAAAAAAAGACAGTGTTACCTACTGTTTCAGAATAAAGAACTCTGTATTTCATGTATTCAAACATTAAAAGCATTTGAAATTTCACCAAATGTTCTAACAAAACTGCAGGTAATGGGCATGGAATCTACTGCCTGTTCTGGGAAAAAGACAAGCCTGCATCCCATTGCACCTTGTCTTGTATTTAATTCATGAACCCAAAAGCTGCRTGGCTGCAGTCCCCACACTACTGCACAAGGAGCAGCACGGTGTCTCAGGAGGGTTTCCAAAACAAACACGGACTGCTGGACTGTCCCCTGTGTCACAGAGTCACTGAATGACCACGCACAAACCACTGTCCCTCCCTTGTGCTCTGTCACTTCTTCCCCAACAGCACAAAAATCCTGCTGACAGCATCCAGCAACGCTACATTTTAATTCATGGCCAAAAAAGCCACCCATATTGCACACMAATATCACTAATCATCATCAAGGAAGATTTGGTTCATGAACTTTGCTCAATTTACACAAAGCAGCCATGAATAGGAGTAAAGGTGTAGAACTTATGGGGGGACAGAATTCCAGAGGAATTCAGAAGTACAGGGGAYAGTGAAGGGGACTGTCCCTGGCTSACAGGGCAGTTCCTACAGAGCCACTCCCAGTGGGATCATGGAGCCAATCAGAAGTACAAAACCAAGAAAAACTGAATGGTTGAGATATAAAGACAATGTAATAACTGAAGGGAAAAAAAGAAAATAAAGAAACAAATGATGCAAAAGCCATCACTTGTCASCAGCAGGCCAATAACTACCCAGCTTCTGAGCAACTGCTGAACTGGAAAYAACTCCTCCTCCCCACCCTGCAGCCCTGCCTTTGTGGCCCATGATGTGATAGGGTTTGGAATCTCTCTGGTCACTGTGGATGAGCTGTCCTGGCTCTATCCCCACCCAACCTCCAGAACAACCCCGCTGCTGCTGGGTGGGAGTTCTCAAGGAGCAGCAATCCTTGACACTGGGAAGGGCTGTCAGCAGAACCTGCAATCCTGGGGCTCTTTCTGTCAGTGCTGTGTTGGTCACAGATGGAGGACACAGCACCACATGGGCTGTTCTGAACAAGCTCCACCTCAGCCTAACCCAGCACAGACATCTGTGCAGTCAGATGYTGGCACTGCCCTCCCTTACAGCTCYCCTGTATTCTCACTACCTGGACTTAGTATGGAACTTGCAATCTTAAAATCAAACTAAGATGTCCAATTACCACTATGTAAACAAACCTGTTAATTGAGATTACAGAGAATAATGAAGTAAAGCCTAACCAGCTTTCCAACCCAGAGACAGGCAAGCAACAAGTTCAAAATCTCCATACCTGCTTTAGGAGCTRCTTGTACTAGAAGATTTTTTTTTCCTCTTCTCATTTAAGTACTGTCAATCTCTCCCAGAACCTGGAAYAGGATCATCTACCCCATCTCTACACTTATATTGCATGTGTCACTCAAACTCCTCTGGGCAAAATACAGAATACTAAAGCCAGACAGCAGCCAGCATTTTTTCAGACCCTGCAAACACTCTTCCCAGATCTCCTCCTGCTGCCAGCAGCCACTCAAGATAAGCAGCACATTTTCCAGGTAGGAGAGACACTGCAAGTAGCTGGAGGCAAAGTCAAGGCAGCTCTGTACCTGCACATCCTCATACAATTTTGACAATCTCTTGTACAAGTGAAAAAAAAAAAAAAAATCACGCTTCCAGGCTGATTTCAGAACATAACCTCAAAGTAGTTTACCTCCCTAGAAGGAAATTTAAGATATTGAAGACTTTGTAGTCCTCTAGCATTATTCTTCCAGCCATCTATGAGACAGCCAGAACAACATAAGCCAAAAAAGAAATCTACATCTACCCAGCTTGTTAAAGACACTGACTCCCTGCTTGCAGGAGCAGCCCAAGGGAAAAAATTTCACAAAAAAATCTCTATGAGGAAACATTTGCAAGTAAGGGATATCAAATTAATATTTATATGTATAAATACATATACAGCTGTCTTAAATTGTATATCAACTCTCTCCTAGTTTTTAGTAGCAACACAAACCACAGAATTTCTTCAGCATCTATACCCAAGAACTATTTCCTACTGATTCACTCAGTTCTTTACTTAGAAGATTTAAGTGATAGAGCTTCTCTCTTTCAAACACAGCCTTTCCAGTCTATCAAGTTAATACCATTCACTATTCCCAGTTTTAGTTGACTGTATCTGGCTACTTTCCTAAATACAGACGGATTATGGCAGTAAGGCACACAAAAATAATGGCATATACTAATGCAACTGCACCAGACAATTCTTTATCTCAAAAGGTCAGTCTCAGCCAACGTAATACTCAGAGTAATCRAAATCTTGCACATGAAAACAGCAGAAATATATTCATAGTTCACTACAGTTCTTGATATAGAAATCACTATTTCCTCATGCAAACTTAATGCAGGCTAGAGCAGCAACATCACATTCACTGAATTAAATTACTTGAGGTGATTGCATCAACTTTTAATGCAAAACTCACAGCAACTCTACTTTTTAAACTTATTTTTCTAACTTGTGTTTTAATAAAACCTTGCAAATCACTTAAGCTGGCCGYGAGTTGCAAACTGAGCTGTGTTTACATGGATTGATTACATTTATGTATTACTTTGCCATGTTCTTAATTGTTACACTCAGGATTCTCATTTGCAGCACAACAATCAAACCAGCAGTTAACTCCCAGTTCAACCCATGCAGAATGAAAAATGATCATCTGGGTAACTTCTAAACTTAACAGCAACTTTCATTCCAGTGCCCAGGCAAATCGAGATGTGCTGGGACACCCATTTCTGACCAGGCTGCAAGCCCAGGGAGCAGCTCCCACTGCTCCCAGCAAAGCTCATTTTCGAGGGGTAATAATGATAAACTTGACCTTTTCTTAACTTTCATGGGTTTTTTTTGAAACTGAGCTGATATGGCCATTTTCCAAAATTTACTTCGACCTCAACACCTGCAAAAGCCAAGGTAAAGCTTCACTCAAGGACAAGTGCTTTTTAATTTGCATACAACCAGGAAGGGAATAACTTCCCATATGAGGCCCTGGGCTAAGGGAGTTTAACAGGACAAAACCCAAACCTGGTTAATATCTGAAATACAGAAAGTCGTCTGCAACTTGAATCTAGGTCTTAGTCACAAAATAGAACTYACTCCTACAACCTCTGTTCTTCAGTTCAGAGAATGAATAATGTTCCCATTAGACAATTTAACCATCTGTTAACATATTCAATTTTGCAATTAAATCTAAAAAGGCATCTAGGAAATTGTGAAAAGAYAACCAAGTCATAAATGCTGATGTGCAGAAACCAGGACTACAAACTCATGCAGGCCTTTCAAGACCTTTATCCATGGTGAAGTACACCTGACATTTTGTGAATTATATTTTTACTAATTTTGTWGCTAATGTTTGGTTTAGTATATTTTTCACACTTCAAGAAGCATTCACCATGCTCTCAGAAAAACCTGGAAATGACTGTTGTAATCCATCTGCTGTCTCAAAAACACTCRAATTGAGCAATGCCGATGGTTTYGYTACTATTGTTGCACATTTACATTTGGWCTATAGGACACCATATGGAAAAATCTTGTTTGCCTCGCAGCTATTTGCTTCACAAACTCCTTGAATATGTATTATTTAAATTTTTAAACTAAGCCTTAACCTAGAGCCTGAACACGGAGAGAAACATTCCCTGGGGTTGTACAAAGTGGGAACAGGAGCATGTGATGCAAAATGCAGAAGGGAAGCATTTGGCAGCACAAAGTCAGCACTGTCCTGGTACAGGATGGCAGGATGCTGCCAGCTTCTCCCAAATGCTCTAATTTCCCCCTCCCCCAGGAGAATGACCATCCAGAAATGAGCAATGCTCCAAAAAAAAAAATAGTCTGATGATTCCTCATGCTAAATAAAGCRCGAGGGTCACCCTGGCTGGTAAATCATTAACAGCAGAGGGCACCAATTGTTGAATTGCCATGCTGGGAGATGTCTCAGCCATCACAAGGAGGAACACATGCCAGAGGCATGGGAACCACAGGGGACACTGACCCTCCCAAAGTGCCATGGGCTGATGCCAAGAGCCATCTCCACACCCTGAGTCTGTGCAAGGGGASAGAGAGACCCCCAAGCTCTGATCTGACTGAAAACAGAGCTTGAGAGGAACTGAAACAGCTTTCTCTCAGCACACCATCACCATACTCCAAAAGCAGACTGTTCAAAAACAGCACTTTCCCAGACAACTTCAATGAAGCTTTTATAAAACAGTAAATTCAGAAATTGAAAGAAAAAACCACTGTAAACAAACTTAGTCTTAATTTCATCAGATTTTTAACTGAAGATACAAAAGGASTTGAGGAAGACAACTGAACTTTATTATTATTTGTAGCTCAAACTGCCATTACTGTTCTGAAAAGTTTGTCTCAGACAATGATTTCTCAGTGTTCATTGATAAGTAAGCTTTAAAAAAACTTACAAAATTTAAAGCTTTTTTTTCCAAATGCTGCAGTTTCACATCAGTCTAGGCCAACAAAATTGCTGCTTGTGAGACACAGGGCAAGGGTGGCTGCAGGACAGTCAGGTCATTACAGACAGCACACTTCTCATTACAGACTAGTGCTCCACAGCTTTTACAWTCCTCACTGCAAATCCAGCAGCAGTTCACTGTTAAAACTTTTGCAAACTAGACTTTGGAAAGAGTCATCCCTCCATTCCTGAGATTCCCAACAAACAAGCATTGCAATGCTGCTTGGATGAAGTGCAGCTTGCTGGCCTCAGTGTGCAGGTTTCATGTTCTAAGAGGTTTTTAACTAATCAGGCTCTTTACAAAGGTTAAGAGGTATGGCAAACCCTGCTCTTACAACAGGCATTGAAAATCTTTTTMGTTTGGTGTTCCCATTGTTATTGAGAAATCCTACCTGTGGATTTTAGTAYTTAATTTCAAAATGTCAGTGGCATTGCACAGCTATCAACCAACAGGTTCAACAAGACACATCTTAAACAAACAAAACCCAAAACAAACAACTGCCAAAAAAACAACCATCAACTTTTTAAAAAAACCACCATTCACAACTCACAAAAATAAGCAGGTACAAAACACCAWGGAAGGCTAAAAAGGGCTAATTAAGAAACTTCCACTCGAAACATTCCACTAAAYACATATAGAGTAAGTGTAGCAGAGAAATGAAGAGTTTTGCACAAGAGCTCCATGTACCCAAAGGATTCTTCATGTGCCACAGGCAATGCCTCAGCTGCACTAGCACAGGTAAGGATTGGCATAAAGAGATRAGAAGGAGGCAATCATAACTGACAGTGTGCAGACAGCACATGGGACTGCACCAATTGTCAGTGAAAATGGGGAAATAAGGACAGGAATTACACTTCTCCATGGTCCTGGATTGTCAGGCTAAGCATATACAGTGGTGCCATATAGCGTTTAAATTTTTGTCATTTGCAGACTAGCATTGCATTTATTTTGGGCTTCAATTATTTCACTTTCAAATCTAATAATCTTGGTAATGGAGACTTCAATAGTCTTTCTTGAAAAACACTGGATTTTTAACAAATAGGATTGAGATAGTTGAGTGCCAATTATGTTCTATGSTTTGCTTGATAAGAAAGCTTATTTCAAGAGTTGTACCTCCTAAGCTTCCTTTAGTAAAATGCTACTAGATTAGGAGTGCATTGGAATAATTTCAAAAAATTCTTTGCAGCTTTCCATGCATATATTTGGTGCCTTTAAAAAGTGTCAGATACACTTTATCAAGACAAAGCCATCTGTCCAAGTCCTTGTTACTGTACTGGTACTGGGCAGGACTGCTTGGCAATGTCAGTGTAATCTATTTCCTGCACATACAGCAAGGGTATCAGAGGCTTTGGAAGAAAATTAGAATGTGGTTTTTATTTTTTTTTTCCCTAAGAAAATAGACTGAGATCACTTGCTAAACTTGTCACTCAAACAGTCGTTGGAGAGAATTGCAGGACTGGATTGAAAAGGAGCTCAGAGGAGTTCCCAGTGTGGCCATGGATGTTTTGGGGGCTGACTGCACTGTCTGTTGCTTTCCTGCAAAGTGTGCCTGGCAGTTCCATGCTCAGCACTGTATCTCTGCTGCTTGTTTATCAAAAATGGGGTTGTTTGACTTCGGAGCTTGGAGTTCTTAGGGAACTTGGCTTTTGGGTTTTTTTGGCATAATGTTATTGTGAAGTGTTTTTGACGTATTCTGGAACAGTTCAACTGGAAAAAAATATATCAAAACAATTGGTTTGAAATCATCCTAAAAAAACTAAGCAGGAACTGCTTTGAGAAATTTCTTCACTCTAATACTTAGGCACATTTTTTCATTTCTGATTATTTGCTTCTTCTGTGGCATTATATGCAAGTATAGCCCAATACCCCTGCACAGGGCGAGGCTCAGGTTCTGCCACCCTCTCTTGCTGTTACATGCAAAAACAGCTTTGGTAAGATTCTTAACTGCATGTTGGTGGTTGTACAGAAAAATTCTTGCTCTTGTGGGTACAGTAAACACTGAAATAAGTGTCAGACTCCATTTGGGTTTTCCTCTGAAACCATTTGAGAAGTWAAACTGCCAGAATGCATCTGTTGGGAGAGGATCGATACACTTAAAAATAAAGCAGAACACCCACAGCAAGCTGGAAGAGCTTCAATGGATACTGGGCAGCTCCTTGAGAATGGAGAATATTGTGTTTGATAGACTTTGAGGAAGTGAGAACATGTGTATTTGCATTGTTTGGGTTGTTTTGTAAGCAAGAAAACACAAAAYCAACCAAGCAAAAGACAGCCCACAAACCAACTGGCAGCAGCAGGGATGCAGCGAGCCAGAGGAGCTGGAATCACTTTGAAAGCCATTCATTTGTCAGTACTCTGCACCCTTGGAACATGGTCACAGGGATCATGTCAACAACTTCTTACAATAATGCTGTCTGCCTTCCAGGACACAGAACTACTAGGAAAGAGCAAGTACTTCATCAGAGCACTATTTGATCCCTACACTACAATAAGTTGATGGTTTTTCTCCCTTAACAATAAATGATGTGATATTGAAACTTGGAAAAATGCTGCTGTCATAGCARGGAACTCTARCTTTTCCTCAAASAACASAAATTCAAGATTGAATAATTTCCATGAGCATGGACCATAATGGAACTCAATAGCCAAAGAATATTGGGTTAAACAATGTACAGCTGCTGTGTTACAAACAAGGTCTCTGCTCTTTTCCCTATTCTTTCCTGTTTATAACAGCATCCTCAGATTATTTGTCCTTTGGGGAAGTAGGAAATGAAGCCTCCTGTGAACAGAGAGGAATTACATTGTACTGAACAATGAGGAAGCCCATSGTATCATTTGACAGGTGAGAGAAATAACACTATGCAAGGAACACTTGCAGACAGCAAACACACATTCACTGTATCTATTACTTTCTCCAATACCGTCTTGTCTCCAAAGACTTGCTCTGAGGATCACTAAAAGGAAGGGAACCTTACAAGAAAGCCACCACCTCGACATTCCTCTTTTCTCACTCCAGTGACAGTTTCCTGCTTACAGAGGAGGAGCCTCTGATAGAAATTCTTAAGAACATTTCTGTCTTATGTAACAGAAAAGGTGTGGTGACATTGCTGTATGCACTACACCTTCAGGCCAAATATTACCACACCTAGGTGAACCAAAAACCTTCAGGAGCTGTATTAAACCTAAAATTCCCATGTGTGGTTTGTTCCAGAATTGAACTTTCAAGGAATTTGTCAATTRCTATAAACAATATGTGAATTTAAGGCAAGTTAGCTTTGTCTACCTGGAACCTTATTAATTGCTACACAAACACTAAAGGAAGTTTTTCAACCATTAATTTCTCAAAATTGCTTGTTCTACCACCATAGCAGATCTTAAGGAAAGAACCATACTTCCTGTTAAACAAAGTTAGTACATTTTAAAAAAACCCAAAACCTGAATGCAAAGAATGATGTCAYACAACTTGCAAGCAACTGCATAAAACCATTCATTTTAGTAATTTCCTAACTTCTTGTGGTTTTAAGGTTGAACAAGSCAACTGATGAAGAACCAACTGAAATTGCCAGTTGCTTCAGCAGCAACTGCCACTGCTTGTTTTACTYYAAATTTGGACAAGGATGAAAAGAATTAGAGGGAAGTTATCAGCCATTATGGCTTTATTGCTTACGTCTAGAGAACCGCAAGTGATGCAGAGAATGTGAAGTCATCTTGTAACCCACTCCAAGTTTTTAGACCTATCTTTTCCTTCTACTGGGCCACCAGCAATCCCAGTATCATTAACAAGCTTTCCTAGTGGCACAAAACCAAAAGTTCATCCTTAAACACTTGGATATTCAGCAGCACTGTCTGAAGGATCAGAAAGCAGCACTTTATTGCTTTGCACTTTGTCAGTTCTGAGAACCCCTTTCCCTCTGCCTAGGTGGAATCTGCTTTGTTTGCAAAGCTTCCTGTAGTGTACAGAACAGCTCTACAGTTTTGTCTTACAAGCWGCAGTTCAGGAAGTTTCATTACCACAGCCAGAGAGGTTTATCACTGTTGCTATCACCTCCCTTACATGGTGTCAATAGCAATTCACATTAAAAGCTAAAGCATTTACCTGAACATCAGCATCAAGTGTGCCCGACCCTCCCACGTCAGCACAGTGCCTGACCTGAATCATTCTAAGCAACAAAAGTTTCCCAAGATATTAATTTTACTCTTCAGTAATGGTTGCACCCTAGATAACTTCACTTATTGAAATATCCTGAGTTTGATCTAATAAGAACAGGACTCTTTTAGAATACAAGCATTTCGGTGCACTTTTTCCTCAAGCATACACTTGAAACAAGAACTCTCCGCAGGCATGCAGAGATTTCACTCAGAGACACCGTGATCTCAAATGGAATACATTTTATTTGATTGCCAAAAATCTCTGCTCAACCTGACTCATAGTTCATGTATGCAGTACACAGATATCTAAAGGAGTCATGCAAAAAGCACACAGCTTTTTTTTTTCTGTAGGTTCTGCAGCACAGTCAGTCTGACAGAGATTGATAAACACATTTAAATCACTCCTTAAGCCTGCACTGATATGGGTGGGGTAACACAGCTGGGAAGCCTCTTCCCMAGCATACTCAGCTTACTTCTGTTTTAAAACTCCTTCATAAAAGCTTTTATCCCACTGCTTGACGTTAGGTTATGGCACATTAGTCAGAACGTTGAGTTCATACCTTTTGATTCATCTCAAAGCTCACGAGGTTTAAAAGACTCCAGTATCAAGCACAACCAATTTCAGCTTTTACAACATAGTATGAGATACTCCTTGTTGGGTGAATCACCAAATCCACTAGGTCTCCAATTAAAGGAGCTCTCTCTTTCCCCCAATTATTTGTTTTTCAAGTTGCACAACATCTTTTTCCTAATCTACTGTTAAAGGCCACATCACACGCAGAAGGCAGCCTCTTTCAGAAATGTGGTTTGTAGTAAATGGAGCATCTGTCACTGAACAGCTCCCCTAGACCTGAACAAACCTGGGGTAAAGCCACGTGGGTTAGCATGGCACTGGCCACTGCACGTGATTCTGCTGGTCCTCAACTGACACAGTATTAACTTCAATTAAAAAACACCACCAAAAAGCACTGGCCATGGTCATTTCTAGTTAGACAGTGTTCTAACACTCCCAGAGCACTGTAAACCCTGTTACAGCACCGCTTTTTAAGGCTGACTCACAGAATCACAGATGTTTGAAAGGATGTCATTCTTTTCTCAGTGCAGTCCAAACTCCTGCCCAAAAAGCAGGGTCACCCACCAAATTCRAATCAGCAAGCTAAAGACTCTGTCCAGCTTTCAAAACCTGAAAACCTCCAAGAACAGTGATTGCAGTGTCTCTGATAGACAAATATTTAATCATCCTTCAAACTATTTTCCCTCTTATATTTTGTCTCCTCTCCAGCATCCTCTCCTGCTCCTTTTTATGACCCTTCTTCTGCCATGAACTTCTGTAAACAGTTTGACTTCAGCATCTCAACCAAAAGATGCTCAACTTGCCAAGTCCTTGGTGAGATACACCAGCTCTGTCAAASCAGACCTGACACTTTTGAGCACTTCCCATTTCCTAGGTACCCGACAGAATTATCTATTTCCCAAGTGATACTGAAGCGTTGAGGAGAGCAAACAACATCTGAGTTAAGCATTAACCAAGAGAGGAATCCCAGCAATCTCCCTGACAACCTTCATTTAGTCTGTTTTCCCTAGCAGAGCAGGCATAATTTTAAACAAGCATGTTGCCAAACCCATGTTAACTGCTCTCTGCCACCTCATGCCAGCCTATTCTCAGGGCTGACGTGAGAGCAGATGATTGTTTGCCAAAACAATTCAGGGGGTTTTTTTCTGCCCATTTCACTGTAAAAATAATGACAAAAATACCAGGCACTTATTCCAACCTCTAGGCCGYGTGCCAGCRAACATGACAAAAAAAAAMCCAAAAAACAAACAACTCAAAACAGCAACCCAGAGCTCCCTCAGCAGCAGTAATGTGTACAGGTGSTCCTAACACAGACATTAAACTTTAGTAAAATACTCCAGTTTACACAGTACTGCTATAAAAACAGGAACTGAATCCTCACTGTGCAGTTCTGACACATACAACAAACTGTATGAAAGCTGAACATTCTCCCAGCTAACTAAAGCAGGAAATAACTGAATTAGTAGTTCTGATACAGCTCTCCTTTAATTATTCATGTGTGTACATGCTCATCAATAATCTTAGAATACTTTAAAGCATTGGTTTCTTTTCCAGCACAGATTCTCTCGATAGCCCAGTTTTACTTCCTGTCAATAAGAGAAAAAGTACCAACAGGCTTCAGCCCTTAAAAACCCCAAACAAAGAAATCCCTACACTTCTGCAGGCCAAGCACCACTGTTCACCTTTTAGTTTCAGATGAAGAGAACAGGGAAATAAAAACCCTCCACCTTTCTATTCTGGTTTTCCTTCCCTCAGGATAATGACTTCAGTTCCCAGCCCTGTGTCACCTAGAGTAATTTTTAGTCTATCATACAAAAATCATTCCTCTGGACTTATTCCCAATGATTTGCCTAATTTCAGCTCCTGTGCCAGGAACCAAAAATACCCTCTCGTCTCCACGTAGCTGCACTCCCTCTCCCACCAAGCCCTTGCTCAGCACTCCCCTGGATGTGTGAAATAAGTTCTGGGAAAGGGACACACTCCTGTCAGCACACTTKGAGCTCCTTGAATTCCACCCAACACATGACAGAGCGCAGGTTGATTCATCCTGTAACTCTACACAAACTGGATGAATTATAAGTGATGAAGATGAACCAAGAAAATCTCCACCCAACTCTGAGGAATTTGGTTTATGAACTCAGTGGCAGCTCAGCACTGGCACAAACTGCACAGCTTCTTTACCACCAGGTGCCAAATACACCTTTCTCTTCCTTGSACAATGAGGACAATGGGATGAGGTGCAAATAAAACTGCTCTCCCAGGACCTGAAGGTACTGCCAGCCTCAGCAGAACCAGCTCCTCATTCAAAATTAAAGTCAGCAAAATTTAGTAGGATTACTTTTGTATATAATGGATGAAGCCTTTCCCTAATTACAGACTTGTTCTTCCCTTACAAACCCATGGTAATAATTCATAAATCTGACTGTCCAGYCACACCAACTCAATTTAAAGCACACTTGAATCCCATCCCTTTTYCCCCTCAAAAGTACATCTCTGTTTGTGTCAGTTTTCTACACCATTTGTGTACGTCATGACTGGAGCGAAAAAAWTCTGCCTTCCCATTCAACCCACTCACTCAATTATACCATCAAAGGCCAGTCACTTATCACAGGGYAAAACTGTCTTTCAGAAGGCTCTGATTTGAGCAACACATCCCTGCTCTGATCCATGGCGCTGCTGGACTGTAATCATCCACCCCCTCAAGACACAAAAGCGTATTGCTGTGAATAAAGTCAAATATTAGCATAATGTTCTTTTCCTCCACTAAATGTGACAATGAAAGTTTATTCTAGTGATTCTAGAATAACTGAATCCACCATGCAATGGAAATAGTCATCCTGTTCAATCCAATTTTGAGCTCATCTCATTTTGATTTTCAAATTATGTGTTTCTATCAGAACAAAGATTGCTCTTCTGCTAGAGCAAAATTCAAATCCATGTCCACAGCTTCCAACAGAAGCAYTTCCCTGGGTGACTTTTGAATCAGCATCCTGCAGGAATCTTCAGGAAGCCTTCTTARCTATCTTAGCCAGGAAAGAGTAAAGGTATTATAAACACAAACTTGTTGTTTATATGATGTTTATCCTATGCAAGGAAACACGAGTTTGTTTCCAATGACACCATGAAACAAAATAAGACACCGCATTTGCTTGTCTTTTGCCAAGATACACATTGTCACTTTCAATACAAGAGCATTTCAAGTCATTCATGCTGTCATCCTCTGACACTATTGTAACTTTCAGTAACTTTTCTATGYCTCATGGTTATATATTTAACAACTTTCCCATATGCTTTCTAATTTGGTTTTCTTTGATTTTTAAAAAAACAAACAAACAAACAAACAACAAAACCCCAACCTTCAGTTGTCAGGCTGATTCTCTAAAAGGCTCTATACTCACTGAAAAGAAATGATGGGAGAACTTCAATACTGACTTGGTTTTACAGCATCTRTGAAAACCCTTGCAACAGATTAAAYAAAGTTTGTAACCAGAASTCTCTCCAAGGAGAAGACTCCGGAAGTTTTAAGTGTCTGCTACACTGTTGCTCTTGCAAATACAGTCTAGAACTGAGTTACAAAGATGAGATGCAACATAAGGCCACGTGTAAGCACCAGGTGTAAACAATCGAAGGGAAACACTGCTATATTAACTGGTTTTGCTGCTACAGCATTTATGGAGTGTGACAYAACCCAGTGATGTTGCTTTGAACTCTACCTGTATTTCAACTTATCAGGTCTGTAGGCAAAAAGTCAGGGCGCAGCCATAATAAACAAACYGCAGTCCTACAGAGGATTCATGCTCAAACCCGTGTCAAACCTTTCCCAAAAAGGCTAGAAACCACGCAGTTTTTTTTTTTTTTAATTGTTTTCCCATGAAGTGAGAAGTTCCATTGGGAAGCACGTGGTTTGCATCACGATCACCAAGGCTGCGGACCGCTCAGGCCGAAGCGGCCGCGCCCTGCGCTCCGCAGGAGCGGAACAGAGTTTACCGGGGCCGAGCAGAGTTTACCGGGGCCGAGCCGAGTTTACCGGGGCCCAGCAGAGTGTACCGGGGCCCAGCAGAGT
>NW_026623874.1:257290-287167 GCF_030028575.1 Malurus melanocephalus | reverse complement strand
GGGAGGGGTTCGACAGGGAACGGAGGGGGTTTGTCACACAATTGGACCGGTGTGCCACAGCGCTTCCTTCCAACACCTGCCGTGGGCGGGGTGACAGCCTCACCTGGCCTTGGACACGCCCAGGGGCGGCCGCAACTCCTCTGCACAAGCTGTACAGGGCCTCCCCACCCTCACAGGGAACAATCCCTTCCTAATACCTRATACATAAACCTACGCTCTTTCAATCTGAACCCATTCTGCCATGTCCTGTCACTACATGCTCTTGTAAATAGTCCTTCTCCATCTTTCCTGAAAGTTCCCGGCAGGTTCTGGAAGGCCACAGGTGTGTTTCCCTGTATTTTGTTTTAGAGACCCACAAGGGATCACAGAATTACAGAATAGTTTGGGTTGGAAGGGATGTTAAAGATCATCCAGCCCCATTGGCAGGGACACTTTCCCCTAGACCAGGTTGCTCAGGTTGTCCAGCCTGTCCTTGTTTGGATAATGCTACTGTTTTAATTAAAGTTTAGCTACTGTTACCACAAACAAAAGTTCTTTTCGTTTCTCTCAACTTCCAAAACTCCAGTCCCCAGTATCTGAGTCATCTACCCGTACTCATGATTTACAACAATGAAAAATTGATTAAACCATTTCTGTGGATTGCAGAATCCCTTTGGCAGAGCCTGTCTGTGTAAACTGAAGCTCTCTCATCATGGCCTGTATCACTGTGGACAGTGGAAAAATCATGGTACAATGTCTGGTTGTTAAAGGTGTCATGTGCACAAGTTGTCATTGTGTCAATATCATTATTTTTAGAAGAAAAATACACATTTTATGTTGGTATAGCTGAATCCGTGCTTGCTGAACTGTACTCAGGAAMCAGTCATGAACACACTCATGATCTGTTGTTTTGGTGGGACAAGGACAATCCACAACTTTGGAGTTCCCACTCAGATATAAATGTATTTGTGTACTGCCCTCCAGGAGAAGGTCCCAGCTCAGCTCTGGGCTTGATATTTTGGAAAGACAAGCAAGCCAGTAGAGGGAATTTTCTGATCTCTAATACATACAAAGTGATATAGAGCTTGAGCTTCAGGTGGCTGTCTGCATTTCTTGTGACTCTCTGAGGCTTACCTGAGTACTGGTGAAATATTTCTCTTTTAAATCCAGCCRTGAAAACCTGTCAATGAAATCTGACAATACCAGCTGTCAAATAAAATGACAGCTCTAAAACTGGCAGGGGTCTTAAAATCAAAGTAGAATCTTGGCAGCAGGAGTTAGTAGGTTATAAAATAGTCCAGCTCTGTCTAGCTGCTCTGTTCTAAACTTCCCTTTGAGATGCATCTCTTCCTACTAGTACAAATCTTCCCTTTTTTTCATTTTGTTAATTTTAACTTTTGAATTTTCTAAATTTGCCACAATGCCACTCATACTGCATTAGCCAAGTGTTSTTCAGTAGAACCTTTACATTGAACTGACCTCTAAGATTCAAGAACAGCTGGCACGGTATGCCAAAAATAATTTGTGGTATGAGTGAAATCAAGTGCATGTGTCAGAAATCGAGAAAATGGAGCAAATGTGCATTCAGGCCTTGAGTTAATTTAGTTTTGATGGAGTAAAACTCAAATCACACCCCTGATTTAAGCAAAACAAAAAAAAAAAAAAAAAAAAAAAAAAAAGGAAGTGAGGTGTGGGGACAGCACATATCACACTGCAAACACAAATAATTTGCCATTTTTGTGCTGGTTCACTGCAGAATTTGCAGCCTTGTGTGAGTGATGGAGGAAAGATGTGCAGCCATCAGGCTGCAGCTGCACCATGTGATGAAAAGTCACCCTGCAGCTGCTCTTAGTTCCCCTTCCTGGCTTTGCCTGCTCTCCTGGGACAGATGGCTGGTTGGGTAGCAGAGTTATGGCCTTTCTTTAACTCTGATTTACAAACACTTTGCAAGTCTCCATATAGAGTTTTCAGCTCTGGCTTAAAGATTGTTGTTGGGGTTGTGCAAAACATTGCTACAGGATCTGCTGGAAACCTGCTTTTGAAAAGCTTGCTAAAGATCAAGTGTCATTAGATCCACTTCACAGCCTCCCCAGCAGAAATTAAAGCCTGTGGTTTTCTCTTTGAAAATTTTTTTAGACATTGCTGCATTTTAGTTCTCTTCCCCCACCCCACTCCATTTTCTAGGGCTGAGAAGCAAATATTCCATRTATGAACTAAGGACCTTTATGGCCATATAAACTCTGCAGGTAATTCTAAGCAAAAGGAGTGAAGAAAAATAAAGTAGCTATACCAATGAGGAAAAAATTAAAGGGAAAAGCTCCTCAATTCCAAAACAAAACAAACCAAAAGCTCCCCAGAAAACCACAACTCTGCTTAAGGCAAGCAGACAAACCTCATTTTGGCAGACACTGCAATGCAGTATTTTGGCTCAACTCCGAGAGCAACAGTGTGGCCTGAGGGTGGAAACGAGTAGTTGTACAAACTGTTCTTAACTTGGCTTTGTTTCTRAAGCAAATGGATTTCAGAACTATTTATTACAAATATCATTGCACAACGCTGCAAACATCCCAAAAAGCCACTCTTCTGTAGCTGCTGACATTTCTYCTTATGGTTTCATGTGTAATCTCAGTCCCATTCAGTCACACAAATCACAGAGACAGAGGTCACAMAGTTATCTTACAGCAAAATGATYAGAGACTGATGAGCAGGAGATATTTTGAGCATCCCCAAAAYGTGTATTATTTTATATCTGAACTGGGACAAAATAAGCCTTTGAGGATGACTGGCTAACCCAGCAATGTAAGACCKTACAGCTCTAACATCCTCCCTCCAAACAGATCAAAAGTTCAGCCAAGTTGCAGAATGCATGCACTCCAAGTATATCGGATAAAAAAAATTCTGGATTTATGAGAATTCATAAATTCAGTGATAGAATTGCCATTTGCCAGAGAAGGCCCAGGCTTCTGCTTCATAGCTGCAGTTGACAGATCACCACAAACAGCTGGGAAATGTTCTGTTCTCCACATTTCTAGAATTGAAGAGGAAAGTTAACAATGTTGAAGTCTTTGTCCTAACTGTGCTGGAGGGGAAAAAAAAAAAAGGAAAAAGTAATTGCTGTGTATGCTACCAGGAGAGAAAACACATGGTATTTAACTCAACCACAAACAGGAAATATGTTGCTAAGTCACCCAGTAGGACATTCCCCAGCTTTTCATCCAGAAATTCTGTGTCATTAGCACAACCACTGTACCACAGAAAACATACCACAATCCTTCCACTGCTCCTGGTGAGCTGCAGGCTTTTCTCTCTTCCTCATCAGTGTCACCCCTGCAGGCAGATTTCACTCTCCTAGCTCTTCCTCATTTTTGCAATTTTAGTTGGTATCTATTTACATTTAGGATTTTTTTTTAAAAAAAGTCCTGAATTCATCTTCAAAAGGAAATCAGTCTAAGCTTGTTTACAGTGCATATGAATATGGTAAATGAGAAAAAAAAATCATGGGGTTGAATAGCTTATCTTAACAGGTGGGAAAATAGGATTAGAAGTATTAACTGCTAAGCAATTAAAATAAATGAAGAGCATTAATTGCATATGAATWGACAGTCTCTACTGACAAAATTACCTCACTTTCTAAAAAATACTTTCTTTGCCTACTTAATAAATATCATTTATTTGCAAACTTAAATCCACAGAAAATCCACTCACTGATAATTYCAAGAATTACCTGTTTGCTAAAGCTTCATTTAATCTAAACCAATAATTTCCTGGCTTTCTAGAGGCAATAATTGAACATTCCATAGTGTTTCTGTAAATTAAGTCACCAGACGTTACTATCACATGTGTATAAAATTCATYAGTGATTTGAAGGTCCATTAAAACATCCTCTATTAACCTTTAAACACAGTGACACTTTGCTTTATGCTCAGGCACAGTATCACAAATGTTAATTAAACCCACAGCTGATTGGGAACATTCCTTTAACAGGAGAAGGTTACAGCAGCAGCAAGGTGAATTCTCCATGGCCACAGCTATGGTTTGTTTTTAACCAGCTCKGAGGTGGCTGCACCACARGTCATTTATTGGGCTCTAAACTTGYCASTTCTAAGRTACCCTACACATTTTCCTCACTTCTGGGAAGAGGAACTTGACCATTTCCCACCTATTGTTCAGAAAAGTTCTCATGTTGAGTATGTTAGGGAGAGAATTGTCTCTGTGCTCACAGCAAACCTCCAGAACTGGAGATGATCTGTACAAAGAGAAAAAACGTTAACGTTGCCACTAAATGCATATCTCAGTTTTTAAATACGTAATTATTACTACTCCTATGTGCTACCCWACAAGTTTTAACAATATAGTATATTAGATTTAGAGTCAAATCCCAGTAGTAACTGTGGATTTAAATAGAGTATTCAAGGTCTCAGTAAAAGCTACTGATTTTTTACTCTTTTCTGTCCTCTCTGGTGTTTTAGACACCCAGCACCTCTGTACTGTCTGTCTCTGACAGTGCAATTCCATCATTGCCTGCAGTTCTGCAGGAGCAAACAGAAAAGCTGTTTTTCACACCATGACAATTTTTTCCTCTTGAAGGCTACTGGAGGCTTTTTCTCTCTGTTSTGCAATTCCCCCTCCAGGCCCATGGCTGGGTTGCTCAGCTTATCTTGCTGTGGGATCTTTCCCAAACTGTTTAGAAAATCTCTTTTGATGTTCSTATCTCACAGCACAATTTGCTTCTCAAACATAAACAGCTCACTATAAACTCCTTTTATTTACTACAAGGCTTCCCTTGACCACACTCACCACTGGAGACCTTTCAATTTATCCTGCTTTTGTACATCTTCACAGCTTTTCACRAAAATTAAATACCACAGCCATTCTCTTAACAAACCACACTTGTGGAACTGCCCAGGGCTGTWCAGAGCAGGACAGAACCAAACTGGGTATTTAATGGTCAGGCTGCTCTGCATGGGAACTTTCCTACTTTGTTTATTTTGTCTGCAAAAAAAAAGCTCTGTCATGGGCAAGAAGTGTTTATAATTTCTGTACATGATACAAAACCCCAACAAATAAGAATTCTACTGTGCAGGGAATGAATAATTATCAGTGGAATAGCTTTGAATGTGTCTCACCATAGCCCATACTTCAACAAGCAGATTGCTGGGTGGAAATAAAGTTCATTTTGATGGAAATAATGCACATGGTTAAGGCATTAGTAATGCTAATGAAGAGCTCCCAGGCAGATGGACAAAAATAGGCCTGATTAAAGCTAAAGTTCATGTTCAGGAATCTTTGTTCAAATTGTTCAATGGAAGAATTAGATAAAAAAACTTGTGGAATGTTCAGCCGTGCTAATTGCCTGTTCAGCATATTAATAATAGTTTCACTTGCTAGAAAGAGATGGATTTTTATTTTTTTCTAACTGTTCTGCCCCTGTGTGGAGCAAATATCATTTATAGGGCTATRTGAGGGGACTTCCATCACCACATCTGCATCAAAGGTTTCTCCATAGCTATGCTAACTCCACTGAAGGCCATTTTGGGGGAGAATAACACACATTTTACAGGTGTGTCCTGTAAAATGAGCTAACAGTGGGATTATTTATACAGCTTCTTTCAAGGGGGATAAATCAGTTGTATGATGCAGTTATTGAGTATATAAACTAATTTTATTATATAATTTCATCATGTTATTTAAAAGCTTGATGTAGATAAATATCTTGACAAGCAGGTATTGCAGCTTTGAGGARTGAGAAAAATTATGCTGAGCAGGAATGTATTTGGTGTACTCCCTATGCTGGTTTTGGTTCTTTCAATATTTGTGTTTAACTTAAAAGAATCCTTAGTAACTATCACTGAAATCAACTGGATGTTTGTGAAGGAAAAACCCAGCTCTGAAGTGTGGTGTGCATMCTTGTCATCTAACAGTGCTCTAGGTGTGAAATACTGCAGGAAACAAGGATTTTCTCTTCTACATTTTTGGTTGGTTCTGAATTCTTCTTCCTTTTATGTCTGTTAATTCCTTAAATATTGCTCACAGTGAACTTATGAACAGAAGTTTCTGGAGGCTGGAAGCAAAATTCTTTATTTGTCCACTTGGTCCTTTTTATAAATGAATGAAGATGCCACGTGCTAGAATTATGTCAGTGAGATGCAAGGCTAACTCTTGTCCTGTCCTGCACATGCACAATTGTCTGTTTTGGGTCACACATTTGTGGTTTTGTTACTTGTTTTCTTTCCCCCTGTTTAATGAACCTAGTATAATTGTAAAACACTCAGTTTTGAAACTTTCAAGTCATTAATAAAATACTCTGGTGTTAGTATGATTCAAATTCCCCTTTTCATCCTTTGTGCTCTACTAATTTAATCTCAGTGTAATCTAACTAGCCATAGTTAAAATTACTCTTGAAATTTTTTTTTACAGGAATTCTGTGCTTTACCAAACCTATTTATTTTCTTCTACCCTCAATAAACAAAAGCCTGTCCCAACACAGAATCTATAGCTGAGAATCTACTTAAAGCCTGTTCTGTAGGTGGCTTCTAGAACATCATGGCTTTTCTGGTTGTGTAAAACCGCAGTGTTCTTGGAGCTTTTTCCTAGCAATACAAAACTATAATTATTGCTAATAAATATTGCAGATGGTTAAAGGCTGTGATGTGCTCCAGRGTCAGTCTGGCTGCCCAGCAGTGGCCAAAGTTCGCTGTGTCTGGGCTGCAGGAGGAGTTATCAGTGAGTGGAGGGGTCAGGCTGAGCTCTGAGCTCATGGCACACCCAAACTGGCAGAGCTGGCACTGAGTGCCTGCAGGGCCTCACCAGGGCATAAATTAAAAAAAAAAAAAAAAACTGATCAAAGTTTCCTTTCTGAKAGATCAACTGTAAAACAATGCTGCAGGCTCAGTTCCTGGTTTTGGGGAGTGTTTGAGACACCAAGGGGGGCACTGAGTCCCTTCACACAGTTATACAGGCACCTTTTGATGGCTCTGCAGACTCCAGCTGGAATGTTTTGACCCTGTGRATGTTTAAAGGAGATGACATAACTGTGAGCAACTCCCAGTTTCTAACAATTGGGAAACGGTTGTTAAAAATATAAACATCTCAAGTTCTAGAATGGATTCTTTGGTTAATTGGGGGGTCTTGGGCTTTGCATTCATTATATCACGCTCCCTGAAATCCTCAACAGTGCATTCCACAGATTTCAGTAAAATCTTATTTATTATTACAGGAGAGATAATCAAGTAAACATTCCTCTGCTGCTAAATATAACAGCGAGCTGCTGCTGAGTCAGAGCTGTAGAGATAATTGTGCTGCAGATCAGGGCAGACTTCACTGCTCACCATCATCTTCTTATGGCAACAAACAACTGCTTGAACCTTGCTCGTTTTTCCCATCCCAGGAAGCAGTTTGCAGTGGGTTTATGTCTGTAAGGGACTTTAAAACACCCCCAAATGCATCATGAGATTGTTCTGGAGCACAGCACACAGCCAGATTGGAGATTTATCATGTTATAGCCATTGTTAATTAGTAATTAGTAATTAGGCTCTCAAGTATTCATAAATATAATTTCCATATTCAACAGAAGTTAAAGGCAACTCACTGGATCAACACAGTGATATCCAAAACTGGAAGTATTAACTTTCACAGCAGTTTTGAAACTCTTTGCATGTTGCAGTTTTTTAGGTGGGAAAAGTGCATAGTACACTCATATTAGTAAATAAAAGGATATATAATATTAATTAATATTCATAATTTCTTCCCAATTATAGTAACTTGGGAAAAAACTTCCCTTCCAGTTCATTGTATGTTTCCTGCCTAGCAAATTTTCTTTAGTACGATCTATAAAATGCAAAATGTCCTGCTTGTCAGCAACTTGTTGGAATTTCTTAACTGTGATTGCTCAATTATCTCCAGTGCTTGCACTTCTTTCTGTATAAATATTTTCCTATTGAGCTAACATAATAAACATCTTGTTACCATCTCAGCTCAGACCAGGAGCACTCTGTCAGCTTCACATCTGTAGCTCCAATTCACAGGTCGATTCCATTTGCTGTTGTTTTTTCATATTTATTTACTAATTAAAGGGAGGAAACATAATGAAATAACTGGAACTAGTAGCTCACCGTTATTTAACATTAGTCCTGGGCTAATATASTTATTTAGAGCTGCAGCTAATGAGGTGTTAAAGTGATGCACAGCAGCCAAGATTATGCTAATCTGGTTTTAGTGACACAAGTGTGAGAATTTTAGAGCTTTTCTTTCAAAATCAAGGGTCCTGTTCTGACAACTGAACAAAAGAATTGAGGAGTTTGATTCTCTAAAATGAAATATATTAAGGGCATTAACAGTTGCCTATAACACATTCCTACAATGGCAGCTCCTTTTTTTTGCATAAAAAGATGACTTAGAAAGATATGCAAAAASTGTATTGCTTGAAATGTCTGCTTCTAAGACTCATACATTAATTGTTAAAAATGTCAAATCTTTTTGATTGTAGAATCATTTTGAAGAAAAAGTGGTCCAGTTAGCATAGATAGAATGTTTGGATATTTTTTTTTTCCTATAGAAATGTCTTCATAAACAACTATATTGTGTTTGCATGTCGGAATCATACTTTAACTCCCAGAGAGGCCAAAGTAGTTCTTTGTAGTAATAATTTACTAATTAATCTTGCATTGATGGTCACAAGAAGTATTCAGAGATGTTCACAGTATTATTTCTGCTTGTCATTACCTTAAATTTGATTAAACTTTTTATTCACAAGCAAACACATGCTTTGTACAAATTAGAACAACCTGAAACAGTAAAAAAGGTTAGAATTAGTASTTTTACTGATAAATAGGAGTAATTTTTAAGTAATTTAGGAGGCTCCTCAGTAGAGGGGCATTGCTGCAATGTGCTCAGATATGAATTAGGAGCACTTCACAGTGGCAGAGACTCTTCCAAGGAAACACTTTGTGGTTCTGGATTTTACMTCCCTGCTGCAGCACTGCCTGCTCTCAGGAATGTTCCTGTGATTGTTTTTCCTGGGCATTCCATGGCCAGCAGCCATGAAAAAGCTGAAATTACCCTGAGTCATAAGTGAGAGCAAGAGATATTTCACCCTGCTTGTGGAACCTTGTTCCAGAGGTGGTTTTATCTGGTGCCCTGCCCTGTTTCTCTGGTTCTGTTTCTCCAGTGTGAGATAGGAAATGGGCTGAGTTCTGCTCCACCTCGTTCCTGGTTCCCAGCAGCTGCAGAGACCTCGGGATGGTGATGGAAGTGAAGGAAGGGAGAACAGAAAAACGGGAAAACCTGATCTTTGCAGAGTTAGGGATCCTGGCAATATGTGGGCTTCCCACCCAGCCCTTGCTTTTACAATCTGGCTGCAGTTCACTTTTGCCACCTCAGAGCTTTTTATTGGCTGCTCCAAGCTTTTCCCATTTACAGTTACTCAGGAAATTCACTCTATTCTGTCCTTCACGAGGCCAAATCTCTCAAAAAATGGCAACACTGATTTGGAAACATCATACAATTGTCACACCAATGCATTGGACTGGTGTCACACTGACAACACCACCATAAGGGAGAGAAATGAGGAATTTTGGGGCAAAAATACCTCAGCTGACGAGTGTCATAAGAACAGGGTAGACCTGTGAACAATGGTGAATTGATAGGAAGAAAAAGCATATGGATTTTCCATCAATTTTCCTGGTGTCTTTCTTTTTGTTTGGGTTTTGTTTGGGTTTTGTTTGTGTTGGTGGGATGTGTCAGGATGTGTAACCAGGAGCTCTCTCAGTAGCCAGACTGAAGCTGTTGTCATTTCTGTGATGAATAACGCGGCCACACAGTGAGCAGAGAGCAGGAAACAGCTTTTTGTCAGACTTCCTTGGGGGATGCTCCATCACAGCCCTGCCCCGGGCAGAGTGTTCATGTGCCGGTTCTGGGACACGCCCGGGGCTGCAGAGAGGAAAAGGAGGAGAACAAAATCTGTTTGGGCTGCTGGAATGACAAATGATGGGTTTTGACCAATGATTCAGTTTCTCCTTGTGCATATACAGGGCTAAAGGAAGCTTTCAGCAGTGCTGGTGATCTTCCTGCAAATGTAAGGATTGCCACACACAGATCTTTGAGTAATGCTCTCAGGAGGAGAGATTGAAGTGCTCTGTTTGCTGCACAGTTTTAATAAAGAAGTAAATATAGACRAAATATGTCTTTTAAAAATGTGGGCTCTTAAGCAGCAAAATTAGCCTAAACTTAATTTAAAGCATTGAAGTGACTCAAAGTCTGCTTAGAGCTATTTTCCAACCGACAGACAAATCAAAGTTCATGGAACACTTCTTGAACTTGGGTTTCTGTAGCAGCAAATCCTTGTGGCTGAGGGCCTTGGASTCACACTGCAGATGGATGTGACAGGCAGTGTGTGTGGTCCTGATGGGGATTTCTGATGGCTGTGATCCCATTTGTGTACCCCTGGGACCATCTTCTGATTATTTGGGTGTCACTGGGTGATGCTCTGGTTCTGAGAGCACCCGTGGGTGATGCTCTGGATTTTTGGGTGTGTCTGGGTGATGCTGTGGTTCTGAGAGCACCCCTGGGTGATGCTCTGGTTGTTTGTGCACCCCTGGGTGATGCTGTGGTTGTTTGAGTGTCCCTGGGTGATGCTATGGCTCTGAGGGCACCTCTGGGTGATGCTCTGGTTGTTTATGCACCCCTGGGTGATGTTCTGAGGGTACCCCTGGATGATGCTCTGTTTTTTTGGGCACCCCTGGGTGATGCTGTGGTTGTTTGTGCACTCCTGGGTGATGCTCTGTTTTTTTTGGGCACCCCTGGGTGATGCTCTGGTTTTTTGGGCACCCCTGGGTGATGCTGTGGTTGTTTGTGCACTCCTGGGTGATGCCTTGTTTTTTTGGGCACCCCTGGGTGATGCTCTGGCTCTCTCTGAGCTGCTGGCAGCACTGGCGTGGCATCACTCACTGTCAGGGCTGAGTCCTGCTGGCAGCACAGACAGCAGTGAGTGCAAGGGAAGTACTCAGCCCTCCCTGACAGGATCCTTTAAACATTTCATGATGACTAGTATGTTAATTAATCCCTGAGAGAATGCAGCTAATGATGTCCCACTCTGTGTTTGTGGAGYTGGAACACAGAGCAGCCTGACTCACTGTTCAGCCTCCAAAAGGAGCTGTTGGAGGGAGCTGGACCAGACCTGTTACTGCATGGAATTCTTACAGAATGGCTTTGGTGGGCTGAGGGGGCAGGCCTARCTCCTAGGAGAGAATTTGGAAGTTTAATGGTATTTACAGATACTAAATTCTAACATTCAACAAATGTGAAAAAAGATTGCTTTCATTATTTTAAAAAATACTACATATATATGTATATATTTCCTCTTTCATTCGTTTCTATTTTTCTGAACACTCTCCTTAGTCTAATTCCTTTTCACATTAAGTCTGAACAAATACTTAGCTTAGGAGAAAGGACTGCATGCATGCTTCTTTCTACATTGGCTCTTTGCAGATAAGGCTTTTACTTTCCAGCCCTCATTAAGCAGTCAGTTGAGCAGCTAAATGAGTGTTCCAAGTGGTAATGGATACTTACTCCATGTAAGTACAACAAGATTATGAGATACTGTAAAGCTGAGCACTTAACAGYGCAGGATTATTTATATTACAGAGAAATGCAGTGAGTGAATAACTCGGATGTTTATGACAGCAGTGGGATRTCCCTCCTGTCAGTAGAGTCCATCTGGGTCACTGAATAAAGGGTTTTGTTTTCTGTTTTGAGTCATGCATCTTCCTTTCCATACATCCAAGCAGATTTATTCTGAAAATAAGGGCCTCTTTTCAAGTATTTAAGACTGAGTGAAATATGAGTAGACAGAAAGCTTCCAACCAAACATGTTTGTGAAAACCAAGTTGGGTTTTATCCATCCAATTTGCAAACACTTCAAGTTCTTATTTGGATTTTAACRTTCCAGGTTGTTGTGATCTTTAGATAATATTGCAAAAGTTGCCTTGATTTCTCCAATATGGGATCACAAATATTGAAATATAGGTAAGTGGAGATTCAAATAGTTCGTGCTTTGGGAGTTATGAAAGGTCATAAAACTAAACACAAAACAAAGGCTGTAAAAGGCTAATTAATATGATGAACAGAGGAGTTCATGAAGCCTGACTGCCCTAAGTGTTGTGCTCAAGTTGTCATATCTCAGGTATAAACTGGAAATGATTCCAGCAGATGAGGCACTCGCCTCTCCCCCACACAGGTGCTCTGGTGTAGAAAGGACACATTTCTGCTGTTGCTTTTTCCWTTTTRTACACAATGTACTAKGCATCTCTCCTCTGCATGGCCAACYCCCCTCAAAGATGTTCCAAAAGCTGTCTKTTGAGATCTCTTGGGGAGATTGGGCTAAATGGGGATGGAAAAAAAAAAAGAGATAAGGTATGTATGACGGGGTAGTTCAGAAACTTTGTGAGGAAAGCCTTCAGGTTCCTATCAGAACCTGCTTTGTCAGAATCAGCAAAGCATTTGTAACATGAACTGAGTGAGGCTTGAACTGTCCTCTGTCATCTGCTTGCATTGGTGTTCTCTAAATAATTAAAGATAACTTTGTTTTCCTTGCCAAGTGCCTTGTGGAGCMGTAAACAAGCAGTGGGAACATGTCACATTGAGTGATGAAGGTGATCTGATCTTCATCCTTCTCCCTGCTGCTYTCAGAAGCAGATTTCCCATACACAATTATTTTTCTCTCAGTGATCCAAGAACTCTGTTTTCTCTGGTTATCTCTCATGAACATTCCTGAATGTACCAAGTCWTCAATAAGAAATCTTCTGAATTAATTTCCTTGGCTTTGGAGCATCCTCCCTTCCCTGCCCCTGCACACMTCCCACCTCCTTTGCTGATGATTTGGAAGGGAGAGGTTAGGGATGCAATCCCAAAATAACTGGGTACCTTTTTGGAGAGTTTATAGGGCAGGATCCCAGACCCTATTGCATATTCCCCACAGGCAAAGGGGATCAGCTCTGTTTGCCCTCCAGTACAACAGTGCCATGAAATACAGAGGTGCCCCAGCTTTGCACAGCTTTTCAGCACAGAAGTGATGAAATGAAATGCAGGGGTCTGAGATGTGAAAATGGGAATTGCTGCCCTGATTGAATCCTTGAACCACATTGAGCATATTTTTCTTTGCAATACCTCATTTGCATAGCAACAAAAGTATTGATCATTATACCAGGAAATAATAAAGGTGTTTGTTRTCTACTCTGGGTCTGAATGTAAGTCCCCTCTGGATTATCTGCAGTTCTTTGTAACTGTTAAATAATCCCATGATAAAATCTAAGTTTTGCTTACTCAAAKCAAGCTTTACAGATCAGAATCTGTGTTCTGAAGAACAAGGCTGGTTTGTGATGTCTGTCATTCTGCACCCCAAAATAAGAATGCCAGCCCATGGCCTGTTGGAATAAAATGAAAAGCAATAAGGATAGATTTTGCTGCTGGAAAATGGTGTGTACCTAGACATGTAGTTCTGTGGAAATTATGAAGAATTTATGAATTTATGAAGAAAATATTTTGCAGGATAGATGCTGTGTATAGATCTTCCATTGATGGTTTGAAGTGGTGAAGAACCAAACTCATCCAGTTGTTGCAGGGTTCCTCATGTGATTTCTGGAGCAGTAATTGATATCTGGTTTGTGGGCAGGATTTTCTGCAGGGTTCAGAGCCACACTGAGTGCAGTTTTCYTCTCAATTGGCTGCTCTGAGTGAGCCTTTCCCAGTGAATTAACTGGGTAGTGTCATGTCTGCTTAAATGATTTGTTGCACTTGTGGGCTCAGTCATTTTGTTTGGAACAATTTCTCTTCCTCCCCTGCTGAATATCTAATGTTAGCTTGTTTTTGCATCTATGTTTATAGAATAAAATTACTTTAATGACATGGAAAAAGGGAGAAATTGGAAAAAAACCTATTAACATTGATGATTGTACTCACTCATTGGCTCAGCTCCTTGAAGGAGACACAGCAGATGATTTATACTGATGTATCATGCATTTATAATCTGCACTGGAAGAGAAGTCTCAGGTGCTGTAATATTCCAAACCAGATCTCCCAGCCATATGGAAATGTAAATTGCAAATTCAGTTCACAACAGAGTAATCCCCTGGTACAGAGCAACCAATTACATTAAGCAATCACAATTAAATATGCTTAAATCTCCTACAAAGCAGCTTTAGATCGAACTTCAAGTAGCAAGTTAGAATAATTGTGCAGTTAGGGCCTGTGGCTGACTGACCAGCTTGGTGATGTGCAGAGGTTTTTGTGACCTTTCCCATGGGCATGGATGATACAAGATAAGCTGGGGCTGCTCCCAGTGGAAGGGGCCAGGACTCAGAACCARTGTCAGACATTAAAATCATTATTTYATAAAGAAASCAGCTTGGCTTTGGAGCTGCCTGTRCCTGACATTTGGRAARAACCTCTCACCTGCCCATGCTGGGCTGGAACGAGTGCCACCGTTGCATTAAAGGGAATTCTTCAGAAACAGAAGGAACAAACGGTGCAAAAAGCACATTTTAGCCCAGAACAAGGCTGATTTTTAAATAGGCTGCTGAAAAGCAAAGCAAAGCTTTCCCACACCTCAGCTGGCTCTGCTGKCTCTAAAGTTCCCTTTTGTTACCTGGAGATTTGACAAGAGTTAGTGGCTATAGCACTATTATTTTAATTTTATCCAGAAGAAAACCAATTCGTAGCTGAGTCTTTGCTAATTATTTCCACTCAGCTTTGTTGTATTTAATGTTGTTKCTTGTTGCTCTGGAAATAATCATTAAAGGGAAATGGGTCATCACCAGTGTACACCAGTAATTCTGTGAAACACAATTTTAAATGAACTTGCCTTTTCAGAATGATGCTGAAAAGCACCAAATGCTTTCAGTAATAGTGGCATARTGTAATTAAGTGAGGAAGCTTTTTATTCTCCTGAAGCTGTAGAAGAAACAAGACTCAAATTAATGATATAGGACAGCATTGAATCTTTAGGTGTTTAAAATGTCAACAAGGTAACTGAAGGTGGAGCTCAGCCTGCAGTAAAAGCTTTCTAGAAGGGATCTCTGCCACTTGGAGATCACCAGGTTTAGATTGCAGCTAAAATCTGTCCTTAACCTGAGYAGACAGAACAATTTGGGGAGGCTGTGGGTCTGGGGAGGTACCTGTGGGTAACCAGAGCATCCTTGTTTTGCAGGGCAGGATGTGCTCATGGTTTATCCACATGCATTTATCCTCTTCACAGAGAGCACTGATTGCAGCTGCAGGAATTCAGGCTTTGACCTTTACCAGCACACATGGCAGTCCAGTTTGTGCCCRTTTCTGTAAGTTTTGGAAACAGGCCCGTGAGTAAGAGGAATGTTCCTGCAGTGCTGGAATCAGCTGGAAGCACAGGCCATGTGGAGACAGCACTGCACACCCTGACAGCTTCCCCAGCTTTAGAGTCACCAGCTGAATTTCCTTTCACACTGTTCCTCTTTCTCTGTATTTTAAATCTTGGAGCAGTGCTGCCACGGTGTAGTGCTGTTGGTGTATTTGAGTTATCATTCAGGCAGGGAGGAGCAGCCAGGCTGTTGAGACCCAACTTAACCTGGAAGTGGATCTGTTGTTTCTCATTTTAGTCCCCCCTACTTGTGCTATTCCACAATTCCCCTTCATTCTTTGTTATGCAGTGCCTGGGGACAAAATAAATGCTTTGGTGTGTGTTTAGATATTSTTTTCTGGAAAGGTCTCAAAGTTGAGTGCCCAAGAGCCCTGGAAAGCAGGGGTGATTTAGTGTGAAATCACCCAAATTCTGCTTCTTAGGGTGACAGTGAATCCTAGACACGAAAATGCTGCTCTCCTGTCACTGGGAAGTGCCATGACCACGGTAAAAGGTAAAGTTCAATGAACTTCAACTTCAAACCAGACTCCCTTGTGTAAGAGAAATGAGAGTTCCTGCAGGGCAGCTGAGCCATCTGTAGCACAGCTCTGCACAAAGCCAGAGAGAACAGCATGAATTTGGAATGCAGCATAAAATAATGTGTTTTATCATCACTTYGTGTCTGACCCTCAGATTTCCAGAGTTCTAAAATCCAGATGGTGGAACTGTACAAACTTTCCAGGAATATAAAGTTATATAACAAATGAGATGGTTCATTGTGTGTGTGTGTTTTTATTTTTTCCATGTATAAATCCAGCCTGTATTTCTGCAAGTCTCGGTGTTCTGTTATGGATTTGAGGAACAYCAAACCACCCCACTGTTTCCTGAGTCTGCAGAGAGGACATTGGTGCTAACACTGATTCATGAATTGCATTGTGATTTATGTCCTCTGGAGCTTTGTGAGATAGGAAGTGATGATGAAACAGGAAACCGGGCATTGTATGAAAACATCCATAAGTATGTAACTAGAGGAAAAGGCTGCAAAAATAATTCATGAAAGATATTRCTGTATATTCTGTATAAAAATATATTTATTATTGTGCACAGCTAGATGTTGGAATTGTTAAAATATTGCAAGCTAATGACTTGATGTAAGGGTGACTTCTGTGGAGGGAAGAGTTCAGTAACTTGTGTGAGCAGTGCCAGAGAAAGCTCTGGAAGGACTAAATCACCCCTTAAGCAGGGCTTTCTCTGCCTTACAGCCATTTGTACGTTCTGTTAATGGAAGCTTTCTGAAGAACACTTCTTAAATTAACTCACTATACCATTTTAAAAACTGSCAATAAATCCTTCATATTGCAGGGCAGGGCTTTATTAATTTAAACGCAGTTTTTCTCTCTGATATAACTGATATTTCTCTCTGATATAATGACTGGCAGCAATAACTGTAGGAGGAGAAGTCATTGAGACAAAGCATTTAGAAACCTCAAATAATATTGGGAGCAATTAATAACCAATTAAGGTTCCACACAAACCAGAAGCAATTTGAGCTGAAGTGGCCATGCTCAGCAGAGAAGKTGTCACAGTCCCAGCCACAATTACATTTGATCTTGTAATGTCACTGAAACGTGATTTGGGTCTTGTTTGTTAGGAGGGTTTGCAGCGAGCTGTGACCCCAAAGGGAGGGTTTGGAGGCTGTCCATTAGCAGAGTAATAAAGAACTCATCAAGAAGGAGTCACCTGTCTGMTAGGTGAAGAGGGGGAGAAATAAGGTTAGAGAAAATTGCAGATAGCTTGGGCTSCCCTTGCTGTTTTTGAGCCCTGATAAAGGAGGGTCTGAGTGTTTATTCTGTTCCAAATGGTTGTGCTTTATTGGAAAGGGGAAGAACTGAAACAGGGGAATAGGTTGGAGAGAAGAAAGGTTATTGCTAAAATGGGTCCAGCTTTTTCCAGTCTTCCCCAATAAGACACTGCAGTATTTGTTAATTAGAGCAGTGAATATGAACCAAAAAATTGAAGTCATGATGGATGGCAAGAGGGTTTTAGTGCTGAAATCTGTTTTGGTTTTTATTTTTTCCCTTTATGGGGGCTTAGCTAAAGGCTTGGCCTTGTGGAGGACACAGAAATCAATATGAAAGGAACAAAAAGTTTCCACAAATCTGAGGAAATTGTTACAGTGGTGCTAATTTCAGTGTTAGATGTCAGGTGGTGCTTTAGAAAACAAGTGTATCATTGGGGCTCGGTCTAGTAGTTCTCACTTTCRTGTGATTTCTGAGCAGAATTCCCTGCTTTAGTTTATTTTAAAGGAAGCTATATGCACTCTAATTGGAATGAAATTAAGATGAAACCAGCAAAATATGGAATAGTTAGGGATTTGCTTCACCAAATGTTTCTAACTGTGATCAGGGAAGAACTGAATTTTATAACATTTAAAGGAAAAACATAGAAAAAACAACCTAGCTCTGTGTCTACATAGAATGTTTGTGCCAAAATTGAGCTGTTCCTCACAGATATTGCCTGATGTTTGTCCTTCCAGACATCATCTGCTGTCAGAAATGCTCGCTTGGGTATTTTCTGCATCTCCGCTGCTCCGTGCGGGTCTCGCAGCGCTTTAGGAACTTATCGGGGACAGGAATTTATCGGATTTTAACCGTGAACCGTTCACGGTGTGCGAATGCGCTCTGTGCCATCCTCTGCTCCGTTCGGGAATGTGATGCTTCCCTCTGCCGGCGCACACGGACATTTAGCGGCTCCTCAAACCAACAGCGCATTTTTCTTTTTTTTAAAAAAAGCAGCTCAGGAGGGAGGAAAAGGGATTGTCATCGCCTTTTCCATGGGCAAATCAAATCATCTGCATCCCAAACAGCTTTATGTTAACGTGAATGCCATCTCTCCRTTTGGGGAGAGAGGCAGCACACAAATATTTTAAACCATTTCATATCACTGGTGATGCTAACACGAAGTATTCTCATTTACAATCTCAGTAAATTCTTAGTACAAACAGCTCACARTTCASTATTTRAAAACAGAAATCAAAGTGMGAGTGCATTGAGKGTTATTTGTTTGGGTTTTGGACAAAATTAGCAGGCTGGTTGGTTATTTTTTTGTTCTTAGCTGAGAGTGCTGCATTGATGACACCTCAAACTTTTCAAGGCGTGAAAGAGAAAATGGCTCTGTTTCAGCAGTCAAATGATTAAAAAATAATAAATGTGGATGTTCTAAGACTTGGTTGATATTATCTGAAAATACTGATGTTTTTGAGTTTCACATTACTCTTGTTCAACACGGCAAACGTGGCTGAGCTGACTGAGGGGCGTTTTTTGGAGGTGATTTTCAAGAGGTAAAGCATTTCATAATAAATTTTATAGCCCTGCTTGTTACAAATCAATCCAGGCTACCAAGATGTGTCAAACTGCAGAGAACRGGATGCAAATAGGTTGAAATATGGCAGAGAAAGTGCTCTGGTGCCAGTGAACTGCTGCAACTGTGCGAGCTGGAGCTGCCTGCAAGGCCAGGTACAGAAGGTGTGCTCCTCAACTGTGACATAAAATTCCTGCAGCAGTAAATTCAGGGTCTGAATTGCAAATACGTGCTTGAAATTCTTCAAGATGTTCCAGCCCTTTGGTATTTTTTTCCTTCCCCTTGTAACATGATGGTTTTAATCTTTTTGATGGATGCATTTGGGTTGAATTGTACCTTTGGTAAATGTGTGGGTATTTTTCTTTTTTTTAAATTTTGTCTCCCCCTCCTCATTTTAGTTCTTTTGCTTTAAAGATAAGAGTGGGGAAAATAATGAGTCCACAGGACTTGTACTGAGTTTCAGAGTTTTGTGAGGGGAGAAGTCTATTACTCCATAAAAAAAATATAGTGGAATTCTTATTTATAAATAAAATGACAACAAACAAGGGGGAACACCCCACACCCCTCTCCCTCCATTATCGAGTCTCCACACCATTTTTTTTTTATCCCTACAATTGCAACAATTCGTGGGCTCAGTTTTCMTTCAAGTTGTGTGCTTTTGGAGTGTGAGTGGAGCTGATTCCTTGCTGATTCCTGCAGCTCTGYCGGGGAGGGAGATTTGTGGGGTATTTGTGGGGTTTGTGCCCGGGCAGATGTGGGCAGGGACAGCACTGAGCAATGCAGGAGCTTTCCCAGCTGCATTCCCAGAATTTCCAGTGGGAGCAGCCTTTGGCTGGGTGTATTCGGGATTTAACAGCCCCCATTTGGGCAGCTCTTGGAGTTGATTTGCAGTGGAAGTTTTGACCTTCAGCAGGACACTCTGAGCCTTTGTGCTGCASTTCCCAGTCCCCAGGACAGACCCCAAATCACAATCCCACCAGTGTTGGTGTGYAATTTTCCTTGCACTCCACAATAGAGGGATGAAAGGGGGTGTGGAGCTGCAATTAACACTGGATGAGGCTGAATTGCACTTTTAACAAAGAGAAGTCTTTCAGTTAGTCTACAGYAAGATCATAATTATATCCCTAGTATCCTTGGCAACAGATCAAGGTCCCAAAAGGTGATTTTACAGTTCAGTATTCATTGGTGATATAGAGATCAAAAAGAAGGAAAAGAATCATCATTTAAACAGGTTCTGGGGTGTAAACAAGCATTATGTGAGAAGCAATAAATGCATCATACTGAAAAAATAGAAATGTGCTCTCTAAGGAAACAAATAATTTCTGTAGTTAGGACATGAACTTCAAAATTCTCTATGCTTGATGATTTAAATGCATACAAAAGGATGGTGCTCATTGGATATGGATTAGTTTCTCAACAGGGGATTTTATCCAATTTTCATTTTAAGAAAGCCAGCCCATGAGACACGAGGATTATCAGTTGATGAACTGATAATAACTGAGGATAACTTGCTTTATCAGAACTGTTTATATGGAGGAATTACCTGATTATAAATTCTTTTRTGTGGATATACTTTAAAATCTCTGMKGTTTTCTACAATAAAGATTCATTTTCCTAAGCATGATCTTTAAGGCCRTTACAGGAACACCAGAAACAYTTTTTCTTCCTTTAGTGATTCTCTSAGAAAAGGTTAAGTTTTAATAAATAGTTGTTGTACAGGTACCCCTCTAAATATCCTCCTGTCTCCATTTACTATTCACTCAGTACATTTTACTGCCACGGTTCTCACCAGAACACAGGGAATTTTCTTTGCCTTCCCCTTTTCTTCCTATTTTCTTTGAAATAAGAACCAATAAAAGTAATAACCTTCGAAGGCAGAGTTCTTATGTTTATTTTTGAAGAAATGATTCTGTCATCATCTGGCTGACAAGTTCTATGCATGAATTCCTCGATGTGCCATCAGTAAGGAAGATGGAAATGGGGGGAGAGTCAGCAAGGTATTTGTGGAAATAAGGTCTTGGAAATAGGACAGTAATGAATAGAAGAAAAGGGTAATGTAGGCACATGAATTCTAAATGCTTTCCAACCTGAAAAAAAATATTGGCTCTGGGAGTGTATTTTAACTGGTGTTTGTGTCGCTGCTGAGGCAAAGAACAAGTCATAATAGAGCATTATTGGAGGTGTGACATCGTTTGAGTTGGAAAATGCTGCTGGGGACGGCTTTGAAATGRTTTAGGCAGTGGAAATTCCCACACCCCACCCCTCCCTTTTGAGCCTACAGAGGGAGAGAGGACAAACTGTGTAGTTTTGTGCAATGATATATTTTSTCTCTGCCAGCTTTGGTTACTACGSTTGWTTAAAGTGCACTTGGTACTAAATATTGAGACATGTTTTTAACTTTAAAGAAAGACCTTCATTGGAGAGAGAAGATGTCCTTCATAAGAGGACAAAATAATTTTGTAATTATTTACTTCTAATCGCATGGTTTGGAGCAAGACTTTGTAGCTACAAATAAGCAGATATGTCTGTAAGGAAATGCCAGTTTGACAGCTTTAGGGTCTGCAACTTTTCTGTTTGGTACCAACCATCCTCAGTGTAAATGCACTCTGCTGAAATTCTGCAGCATTGGGGGGCTCCTGGGTTTTCACAGAAATGTTCAGAATTTAATACCAAAGAATAGTGCAAAAATAAGAAAGAACTAAAGACCACGAGGATTTGAGCTGGAACTCAATTGTTCACATTTTGTTCACTGGGAAGGGCCAGAAAACAGGAATTGTATTGGCCAGGTCCAGTTCTAGTGAGTGAATGAGTTGCTGTACAAATTTAGTAGTATCAGTGAATTCAATGATTTTTTTTTCCCTTCTATTTGGGCAAATTATTAGTACAGTAATTTTCCTTCACTGTGAATGTACTGAGGTTTTCCAGTTTAGTGTTAACTCCAGCCTGGTTACCTGCATTAAATAGCACTTAATGCCAAATTTGGTTGATGAGTGAATACATCCATAGCCATAAGACTCTATATTTTCTRATCCAGTTTTTGTTGAGGCTTGGGAAGCGTCTGTTTTCACACAAAACATTGGCTGCAGTTGGAATGTGTGAAGATAGAGCTGAAATAATTCTAATTCTTTCCTCTGCTCTTTGGAGAACTCGAGGGTAGGGGCAGGATGGTGCAGAGCATTTGACCCTCCACTGACAAGCCTTACTGAGAGCCCCACAAAGGGCAGGCAGGGAATAAGAATCACTGGAAAATGGAATTTTTRCTGAAAGTCTATTACTCACTTTACACATTAGCATTAGATAGCATRAGAAGAACAGTGAGAGGAAAGTAAAAAATAGCTGAGCTCTGTCGAACTGCAGAATGTTACTATAGATAGGCTGAGAGATTAAAGAGCTGTCTTGGCACATTACAATTCAAAGACCAGCAGCCTCAACTGCCTTCCTGACCTAAGGAATTTCTCTTTAGAATTTTATACTTCAGATATCACATTATAATGTGGGTTAAATCACTGYATTTTGTCTTGATTTTCCTCAATACTTTCCTTTTATCCTTTTGTTCTCTCATTATCCCTTTCCTATCTCTCGGCTTGGCTCTAAATTCTCACACGTGTGGTGATTGGAGCAGCTTGAGAAGCAAAGMCCAGAACTGGTTGGGTGATGTGTACAGAATAGCAAGCACAGCAGGAGATCCTAAAATTGAGAAGGTGAAGTCCCTGAGGTAGGTGGTGTCTGGCACGGGGATGACCAGCCCTGCTCTGAAAGTCTCCAGGCTGATTTTCCAACATCTGCAAGCCATGGTGGCCTTCAGGGAGCTTTGGAATGCTTCAGCACAGAAGAATGCAATGCTGGTGTGATGGGAAACAACAGGCTGYAATATTGCACATTTGGAAGAAAACATAGCAAGATTTGTTAATCAGTTTATTGTTTAGATGTATTAGGTAAAGTAAAACCAAACCAMCCCCTGGAATTTGACTTTATCTAGGAGCAATGTAATACTTACAAAAAAAAGCTGTTAAATATTATTAATACAATGAAACTGTTTTAATAAAGAGRAGAGAAACATTGGTTGTGTTCCTCTGAAGCAGAGGGGCAGTCAGTGGCTGCTGGTGAACCAGCAATTCTATTGTGGAGGGGAGCTTTTGTTTTATTTCCTGTTCTGGAACTTATGTGGTGAAGCTGTTGGACCTGTTCGTGGCTCCCTGTAGTGTTTCCAAGGACTGTTGGAGTGTAAAAAACCCAAAATCTTCAGTTCACATTGCAGGGTGTGCTCAGGGCTGAGCCTGCTGAGAAGAAAAGGGACATTGCACCTTGGTGAAGATGAACAGAATTTGTGTTCATGACTATTATTTTACTGTGGAAGTTTGGAAGTGTTTGTTGTTGTGCTGCTTCATTAGGAGGAGAGTATCCCAGTGTTAGACAGCAAAGGATTAAGAAATCCTTAAAGAAGTAGAAAAAGCTCCCTGGGGAAAAAAAATTGTGTACTTAAGCACATAAGTGAGAATATTGTATGAAAGTCATTATGTAGAACAGTGAGAAAGTGGGGCAGTCTGTATGAGGAACACAAATAGCATTACTGTCTCACAGCTTCTATTTTTGAAGCTATTAATAACATTGCTGCTCCTGTTTACTGCATGTTTTAAGCTGAGCAGCCTTCATGTGCACAAAATTTTAGTGTTTTCTGTGGATGTTGACAGGGAGCCTGCATGGATTGGTTAAAATGTGTCTGCCCAGTGCCTTTTCTTGGGACTCTTGCAAGTCTGTCCTGTGTTCAGCAAGGAGTGAAGCGATGGCAGAAACAAAAGTAGGAGATATCAGTGATACAGAGGGGTTGCTGAACACCTTTGTACCTTCCATGTCAGTGCTTTTGTGAATGGCCTCTTGTGAATGGCCATCTCTTTGGGTGGAGTGTCCAATGTCACCAGCACACCCACAGTTCTGAACTGTTCTTGTGTYCATGAGTGATAACTGAGAACACAAACCAGCTTCACTGACCTGGTGCTGGSATTGTGCTTCTCTAGGGCTGCTCTTCAGCTGCTGCCATGGTTTGGTTGGAAGGGAKGTTAAAGATTATCTTGTCCCAACCCCTGCCATGGGCAGGGACACCTTCCACTGCCCCAGGTTGCTCCAAACCCTGTCCTACCTGCCCTTGGACACTGCCAGGGATGGGGCATCCATAATTTCTGTGAGCAACCTGTGCCAGGGCTCAGCACCCTCAGAGTAAAGCATTTATCTCTAATCTCCAGTCTAAACTTGCCCTTTTTCAGTTTACAGTGCCCCTTGTCCCTCTCTTTAATCCCCCTCAAGGCACTGGAAGAGGCTCCAGTCTCCCCCTGGAGAATTCTCTTTTCCAGGCTGAGCAATCTCCACTCCCTCAGCCCAGCTTTGGAGGGAGAATTATGCTGTCTTGCCTGTTCTGAAAGCTGTATGGACTTTTAGTAAGAATTTTTACTACACTCTTGTTTTTACATGTCTGTCTTATTTATTTAGTGGTGCTTTTTTATTGTATCTACCACAATGAATTTACTATTCTATTGTCAGAATATACTATCATCTCTTCCCTAGTTTTAAAAGCGTATGGAAAAGAAAACTCTGAAATGCTTTTTTCAAAATATAAGTAGCTGAACTTCCCTGGTTTATGAATCAGATAATTACAAGCATGACTTTTATCAGACCTTAGTGCTTGTTTTTATTTCTGTAGCCTTAAAAGCTTCAGTTAATCATTCTCAACAGACTGAAAAATACTTTCCATGAAAGCTAATAAATTTGGAAGCATATCTTCTAAATCCTCTAACTGATCCTGCAAACAGATGTTTAGGATAAATATTGCTCATCTAAAAGCAGATATTGCTAATGAATGTTAAGAACGGCATAAAATTGCTGGAAACTCTTTTTTGCATCTTGAGAGAATCAGTGTTAATAAGTCAGATCAGTCATTTTTATTCAGGCAATACAAAAAAGCATATGTCTTCTTGCTTTGCCAGCTGTCATACAATTTTGGAAGAAAGGGTTGCTTCCAAGCTTTCCAAAGGGAATATTTCTCAGAAGTATCTTGACCTTTATAGCTTACAAAACCAATTGACTTCCTTTTCCCATAAACTATTTTCTGGCTGAGATTCTTCTACAGCAAAGATYTAGTTGTGAGGAAAAATACCACCTCCAAAGGAAATAACTGGGCTGCCTTCTAGTGGTTTTAGATATCATAAATTACTCTTACTTTAAAAAAAAAATCCCCTGAGAGGAATCAAATCATTCCAAATTTAGTATGTCCCCCTCAATATTTMTTAATATTCAATAATTATATGTACACTTCCATGATACTTTCATTTTAAGAGCCACAAGGCARATTGTACTAGTCATATACATTCTTGTGGACAGTGTGATAACAAAACCAAAACCAAAATAACCACCAACCAAACACCAAATCAAAACAAACAAAAAAACCCAAACAACAAAACCCACAAATCAAAACGACATCATGGGGCCAGCTCAATTTAAAGCTGTTTTGTGTTATCCTATTTTAGTATTTTCARTYGCTGTCCTTATTTCAGTAATAAAAYTGCATTTGCTGCTCCTGCTCTCCATGTAGTAGTTACCTGTGAAAAAAAAAATCACATAAATGGAAGCTGATAATGGTTTGTCATGTAATTTCAGTATTCACCTTAATTCAGCTGGATTCTAGATTTCTGTGAAAGATGCAGTAGGTTCCTTGCATGCTTTTATTCCTCATTGACATCTCTGATTTCTTCAGATGTGCTGCTCTGAATGCCTGCAGAGAACTAAGGTTTAAAACTTTGCTTCCTAAAAATGTTCAGCCACCTTGACAACAATAAATTAAAKATACAAACTGGAGGTAGGATTAAGCTAACCAAAAAGTTCGTTTAAAATACAGACTTGAAAGGATTGGAATCATTATTGACTAGAAATCCTTCAGGGACATGAACAATGTATCTGATAGTTGCCAAGGAAACCCAGGATGCAGTGCACATAATAACTGACTGAGGTAATTGTGACAATGACTGAGCCACTTTGGAAACTCCTCCTTTTGCCTCTGCAGGAGTTGCAGATGCTTCTGTGTCCAGATAGGTCAGTCCATTGTGCTGGACCATGAATACTCCACATTTGATGTTGYAAATAGAGCAAAACCAAAGCAGGATGGCAGGTTGAAGAAATGTGTGCCTGGCTGGCCAGTCTGGGTGCAGCACAGGGCATTGTGCAGGATGTGGAGTTAACACAGACTCAAACACTGGAATATGCTGATGGTACTGATTGATGTAGTGCAGAAATCATGGATCCAACCTAGAACAACAGCAGAAAGTTTTACAGTGTTTTGTGTCCATCAGCACGTAGAACTCTCTAAGGTCCTACAGCAAATGCTACACTTTATTTATTCTTCCTACCTTAGGTGAAGTRGAAATGTTGAGAAGAAGGAATTCCCTGTTCACATGTAGCACAAGTCTCATGATTAACTTGGGGACTAACCCCAAACCATTTGAAATATAAGGAATTGATCCATTATAAACAGTAGCACGAGGTAGAAGATGGCAATACAAGTTGTAATAGTTGTCCAAGCACAGCTACCAAAATAAAGGACCTTGGTCCTTGAAGTGGTTAAGTAAAACCTAAAAGAAGAAGAGAAAATATCTGTAACAGAACATTAGAATTTCCAACAGCACATTTTCCTTGGTGCTGTCAATAATTCAAGGGGACCTAATCTGGAAACWCATTTCCTAATCTGCAAACACATTTGTTGGCAAAATGAATGTTTTAGRCTCCAATTGATGTGAGAAGCTTTTATATAATTTCAACACTTGAATCATCTTTGAGGAGGCTCATGGTGGGACAGAGTGGCTTGGAGCACGGGTTACAGTTGGGAAAATTTGWCTCGGGAAATTTGAGTTTCACAGTGAAACTGCTGTCAGTGTGAAAGMAGCAGTGAAAGAWGGAAAATCTCCCACTGATCCTGTGWGAAAGTTCCTGTTTGGTGAAGTGYTTGAGTGTGAGTATCTGCACACGATCTGGAAGTTTCTGAGGTGAATCCTACAAGTGACCTCACTGCTACTTCTGGGGAGAAAAGACAAAGCTGAGTGAGTACCATCAACCTGTGTGCAGCCACTGCTACAGAGGTCACTTGTCTGGAGGCTGAATTACAYGAATTCAAGTAAATATTTTAAGTTGAAACTCTCCTGGGAAATATTAAAAAAAAAAGACTGAAAAATAGTTACTTCTTGCCAAATAGGCATTTCCACAAATTTCACCTTGCCTAYAGAATTGATTTTTCTACATTAAGGAGATTGTTTTATAATTTAGCAGTACATAATTCTTGTTTCATTTTGATGTTGGCATTTGGATCATTTTTCAGTGGGTCGTACGAAGAAATGAAAGCTAATGACTTCATTCAATAGTGGCTGAAAAAATCCCWAAAAATGTCTTTTTACATTGCAAATTGATGCACGTTGTTGTCATTATCTTATATAAATGATTGTGGGGTTTTGCTGCACTTTCTAGGCTCATCTCTGTTTTACAGAATAAATCATAAGGAAAAATTAGTGAAGACCTCGCTGTTCTGTGATCTGCATGAAATATGCCTGAATCCATTATTGGGGCACAATTTGGGAATTGATCACAGTGCTTGCTCACTGCCATGTTCCTGGGATATTTGGCAGCCAAAATGTCATTTCTAAGGTGGAGAAGGAAGTGACTGAGAAAGCCTTGAATTAAATATGAACTTCATCTTTATGGATGGGGAGTCAGGAAGAGGTTGGAATCATATGRAGCCTTTCCTGAGGCACACAATTGAGCTGGAATGAAATTATTTGAAAAGCCATAATGAAGTTATGAAATGCAAGTGGGTTAAACTTAAACATCTGTGTGGGTTTTKATGTTGTTTTTATAATGGCACATAAGATAAAATAACATGCCATAATTTGGGACTTTTAATTGGGGGTTTTATGAAGATGTTGCACAATAACAATTTATTTTTTTTTCAGTGCTTGTGGCCTGTAAGCAAGTCCTTGGCTCCTCTGGATCTCCTACTCTTGCTTCCCCAGCACTGAGTTTACTCAGCCAAGCCAAGCTGCTGCTTTGGGGAGGAGAGTGRGGAAAGCAGCAACTGGAAATTCTGCAGCATATGAGCAATCTCCTCCTTCAGCAGCGCTCTTGAAGACAGCAAGCTGYGAGGAAAGGACAGCAGCAATGGGCAGCTGTCAGTTTTACTGTTTAGCCACAGTGATTTTTATCAGAAGACAGAAAACAGTACATCAAGAGTAAACAGAAAACAAATAGCTCTGCCATCTGCTGTGGTGGGAGTAGCCATATGGAGGGAGGTTCAAAGGGTCTGKGTTCTGGTGGTTAACTCTTTTGCTGCATTCCTGTTGTACTCAAGCTGCAGTGAGAGCTGCTGGTGAGCAGTGGCTGGCTCTGAGTGGGATGGAGCTCATTCTCCTGTTCATCCATAGTGGCAAAAGAACAATTTCAGTGTGGTCACGATATCCAGGGTTCAGCTTTGCTCAGTCCAGTGGCAAGGAGTACAAAAATGTGTTTTCTAAGGACAGGTGGCAAGTGCTGCAGCGGTGCCTCCAAATGCTGTGCGTGTGCAAACCCAAACTAGGGAGGAAGCAGAGCAAAGACTTTCCAAACCAGTAACTCTGAACACATGGAATACACAAAAGACAAGATGATAACTTAGAAGGGGGTTTTATACTTATTAGTCCTTTCTTTTATGTTTTGSTAATTTTTCCAGTGCAGCTGCATTTTCCCTACTGAAGGGAATATATTGAAACAACTTGTGGTTTTCCATCTGTTTGGGAGATTTTTAGACGGGTGTTGAATTTTAGGATTTTTAGTTCTTCTGTTGGGTGGTGGGTTTTGGGGATTTGTTTCTTTGTTTTAAACACTAATGAACCACAAGAGTTTTCTTTTTTTTCTGTTCAATATAGAACAGAACTGATTTGATGATATATCTTCTTTTAGGATTGTGGTTTTTCCTGGCACAAAAACTCCAACTGGTTTGTCAATGAAATACAGACTTATTAATTTAGAATTATTTTAGAAGTTTTTTCTATGAAGATATCATGGTTTGCATCTAATGGTTTTAGAACAGATGCTTCTTTTTCTCTCTGTCTGCTCTTTTCATGGAAAACCCAACAAAATTAGTTTTAAAAGCTTGCATTGAAGTGCTCTACTGAAATAGTTAATATGGAGAAAAACTCAACTCATATCTTTGTAATGAACTTGAAATATCAAGGGAATTTTAGACTAAAGGTAATCAAACTGTGCATCAGGACTGTTTTTCTAACTAATGGTAATTAAAACTTTCCCCTTTGCCTGCTTCCCTATGTTCAAAATATAATTGATTGAATTAAAGTTTCTCAGAACTAAATACTTCAACCCTGGGGTTAACCRTATTTCTAGATATTTAATCATATCCAAAGAAACAAGGGAAGCAAAACAAGACAGGATGCCAACCCCTTTGTGAAATAGAAAAATATTGTTGTGCAACAATTAATTTTCTATCTAGGGATGCCTCCAAAATTATCAGTTAAAGACTTCAGATAAATTGAAAGAAATAAATGAATAAAATTGTAATTATATAGTAAACAAAATGTTATCCAGGTACAAAAACAATTCAGGTTTCTTTAAAACTCCGAATTTACTTTTGCAGGCTAATGAGTGATATGTGCTCTTAGAGCTGATACTGCAACATGTATGATGAGGGCTTTGCTGAAGCTAAAAATTTTCCYCAAATAGTATCTTTTGTGGCTATAAGTGGAAACAATAAATGTTGATTCATTAGCAGCGATACTTATCTGAGTTTAGACAGCTGATGTTACAAGTCCCATAATTCAAACAATGTTGATGACTCATTTTGTTAATTGCCCGCTGTGTGACAAAATAYATTGGAATTAGTTTCTTTGTTTAACAATATGTGTTCCCTTGAGCAACGAAAGCATTAAGAATTGAACATGTCTTTATCATTTGAATTGTAAAATCCCTTGAATGGAAATTTAAAACAGAATTTCTGCCCGGTTGAGGACTAAACATTGTCCTAAGCCATAGAGCAGATGTTTGTGACATGGAAAAGGATTGAGATTGGAGGGGAGATGGAATCTCTGGTCCTGGTTTGGGCCATGATGGAGCTGGCTCGGGTTATGATTTAGCTCTGTTTTGACCCGGGTTTA
>NW_026623874.1:246699-256318 GCF_030028575.1 Malurus melanocephalus | reverse complement strand
CAGCTCCCGGGAGTGTTCAGTGTCCCCGGGATGCTCAGACCAGCCCGTTCCCATTTCTTTGCTCCCTGAATGCGCTCCCCGCCGCGTTAAGGGCTAAACCCGATGGGTGTGAATGCCTGGATTTGGGGGATAGGAAAGGCAAGTGTCCAGGTCAGTGCTCACCTCCAGCATTGCGGAATTTCACCCCTGAGCGAGTGAAGAATCTAGTGCAAAACTAGTAAAATATTGGGAAGAGCGTGCTGCTGCTCTGTCGATCGCAGAGAGACAGAAATCACTGCAGATTGCCGGGGCTGTTGAGCTCTRTTCAGCACCAGCGGGTGCTCCAAGGGAGGAGAATGTCCCGGGATGTGCTCAAAACACAGCAGGGACGGTGCCTGCTCCATCCCTGAGATGCAGCTGGACAGAAAAGCCAAGATCAGAGTCAGGATCTGTCACCCTGCACACAGAGGGACACTGGAAATCAGCTTGTTCTGTAAGAGATGGAGGAGGAGTGCAGACAGGAGACACAGCCGGGACATCGGCCCCAAAAGGGACATTCTGTACTTCAGGGAATCATGCTCTGTGCATAAACTGAGGAAAAACTGGCTGAGGAACTGACTGGCATCACTCTGTGCGTGGTGAACAATTGCAGTGTGCACCGCATGTTTTCTATATTCTAATCACCATTATTAATTCCCCTTCTTTTTCTGTCCAATTGAATTGTCTTTATCTCAACACACAAATCTTGCCTTTTTCCCCCTTTTCTCTCCCCCATCTCGCTGGGGAGGGGGTGAGGGAGCGAGTGGCTGGGTGGTGTTAGCTCCCTGCCCGCTGAAACCACAACAATGGGAAAGGAACTTGCTTCTTTACAGTAGGTAGATGCACAGTGTGATTCATCAAAATTGCAAGTTCTTAACAATTCCGTCTCTTTCATTTTCAAACTCCAGTGGGTGTTAGAGAAGGTGGGAGCTGTTATTCTGCACAGTGTGAACCTCATGGAAATGCAGACAAAGTGGAACAGTTCAGGGCTGGCTGCAAACCCCCATGCAGGTGGAAATGCAATCTTGCCTCTTGTGCCTCCTGCTGATTTTTTTTCTTTATTTCTTTCTTGTTTCCCCCTCTCTGCTTCCAAAGTACACATTGGCTAAGGTGAAACAAATATTTCCTCACAGCTGAGCTGAATGGAAGGACCCACACAATTTTTTTTTGATTCAGTCTCTGCAAATGACTTCTGTTAAATGAGAAGGCTGTGATGCTGTCACAGACCATATCCTGTAGCTAAAAGGCAAGGTGTTCACCAGAAAAAGGAATTTCAATTTAGGAAGAATGGTGTTTATACTGTTAAATGTATAACTGAATACTTACTCTGTCTTTGATTTGTTTTCTGTGGTTTTTGGTGTTTTTGCTATTTTTTTTCTGTGAAAACTGGAACTTTTTCACAATTAATTTTTTTTTTTATATTTAATTTTTTTTTTTATATTGCTCTATGGCAAAAGAAAAAAACGGATGCCTTCAATTTCTCTTCTTTGTGCCAGCTGTTAGAACAAAACAACTGAAATGTGTCAGCTTGGGAATATTGTGAACCTTCATTGTGCATTCTGATGATCTAAAGGTACTTATGATGTTCTCCTCCTGAAATGACCCTACAAAGAGCTGCCAATAAAGGTGTTACCTCATTTTACTTTGCATTTCATTTGCTTTCAAGACAGTGTGGTTTTGTCCTCCCCTATTGCCAAGGCCCTGATGCAGTTTTTGTGTTTCTGGGCTGCTTTGAACTTGCTCCCGTTTCCTCTCAAAGCACAAACCCTCTCCTGGCAGCATCTTTTCAGTGAATAAACACAGCCCTCTCCTGGCTGCTCTTGTAGCACCCAGCCCCATCCTCGCTCTGCAGGCACAAGGACAGTGGTGAATTCCAATTCCTCTTCTGAATAACTTCTCTAATGAAAGTAAGGGAAAAAATCCCTCACCAAATAAAACTTGTTCTCTGTGACTCTGAGTTTAGGCAAGAACAAATAATATGAAGTTGTATGATTCATCAATGTTAGATTTTTCTAACGAATGGGATACTGTAAGAGAATTTTCAGGACTCGCTGTAAAGGCTTAAATGCTCTTCCTCCAAAATAATAGAAATGCTGTTCAGTCTCCTTTACTTTTGTTCATTTGAGTCTGCCAGGACAGGTGCCAATTCGTGCTCCAGATGGTGCAGGCACCTAAACAGAGCCCACCCAAGGGTTCCATGAACATCAGGGAAATATCCCGACTTCTTATGGCCTCCTGTCATTTGCAGTGATGCTGTGAGTGTACAATGAGCTTTGCAGAAGTGGGAAGCCTTGTGATTCTGCTGTGTCCCTGAAATTTCCTTTTGTGTTCCTTGCAGTTAATAGGCTCGTAAGGATCTCTAGAAAAGTTTCAGAAAGTTTGCAGATGTCTCATTAGTACAATAATGATCTCTGACATTATGAATAGAGGAGTTCTACTTYCCCTAGATCACTAATACCTGATCATTTAAACAGTGTTTACTGTTCAGTGACATGCCATTAGATGTGTACAACTGTCATTTCCCACTCTTTTCAACAAGTCTTCAAATGATWGTACATTTTCCTCAGCCTTTACTGCAAAGATTTAAAACAGAAAATMTTTTCCTTGTTGAATAATTAGTGGTGGTTTTTGCTCTCTTTTAATGGTTTTATTGAGGGACCATCCCTGGTATTGGCCATGATCTTTTTGGTTCAGGTGGAATGGTTCTGTTTCTTCCTGTTTMATTATCACTCCTCCTGTTCACTCCAAGCCCTGAAGTGGATTTGTGTTTCGGTGATAGAATGAGGGCAGCGATAGAAAACTACAGAGACTTGTTTTTTCTCTGTGGACTCAAAATAAACGACCACATGTTTGATAGGGATGCTGGTTCTGTCTAGAATTTAAAATCACCTGACAAGAACCTGTAGAGCTTAATTTTCTTTAAACTGTTAAATGGAAATCAGAACACGGGGAGAGTCTGTGGAAGAGGCATTAAATGAAACACTTACCAGCAGAGTACCTACAAATTCAGGAGCTAATAGATTGTTATCTGCCACAATTTAAAATCCTGAGACCAAATAAAATTCTAAATGTGGMTTCTTATTCCTGTGTGCAGCATGAGCAGTCTTTGCTAAAATGTTCTGCGCATAATTTAATGTTCATCCTTTTAACTTTGAAGGTGTATTGCCAAAGAATTACTCATACAGTTAAAGAAAAAAAAAATCAGTGAATGTAGCCCATAAATAAGCTACACAGCCTTATTTCCCTTTCCAGATTTTCCAGCAAATGATAAAGCATATACTCTTCAAAAATGCATTTACCAAAAAGAATCTTTTCAAATAATTTCTCATACATACAGCTCTGGCTTTTAATGACTGTTGCAGTAAGCTTGGGAAATCACTTCCACTCTATTTTAAGAGCATTTTTACCCAAGTGTTYTTGCTGTAAATTCCATTGGTGCCTTTGTTCCTGATCGGTAGCACTTAGTGGTTTAGGTGGAAATAATGCACTGGAGTTGGAAAGCAAGCTTAGCAAAGTGAGAACTGTCACAAATTGTGTTTGTTRTAATTAATGTGATTTGAAGGTATATATGACAAGCAAGATATCATAATTAAACCATTCCTTGCAAATTGTTGAAGCTGTTTACTCAGGAAACTGAGTATTTCTTAATGAGAAAGGACTCATCACCAAACATTTGTGCTTGGACTGAAAGTTAATTTGTGTTCTTGTTTTCATGCTTAAAGAGAGATGAGGTATTCACAGCATTTTTTTTTTTCACTGTATCTTACGTTTTGCTATTCCTCTGAAAAGACATTTCCATTACTGATTATGGTAGGTTTGGGGCTAAATTTTGCACTATTATCCCTAAAGTCACTTTAAACATATCCAAAAGTGAATTTCAGTGAAGAATCCCCAAAATGTCAGCCTTTCCTTTTAGGGGCTGAGCAGACTGATGAAAATTTCAGTGTTTGTAGGTRCTGTAGGAGTGGATTATCCTTAGCACTGGAAGGTGTTTCCCAGTGTGAGAAGAGAAATCCTGYTTGGAAATCGGTCTGACATCTCAAAAAATTCAACAAATGTCGATCAGAAAAGAACTGATACTACAAGTACTACAAAAATGATGTGTGAATAATGAATATTATTGACTTCATTGAATTTAAGTCAGGTGTAAGGGAGATCTTAAGCACATGAATAAAAGTACTTATTTTATGGAGAGAAAAGCAGCAAAATAGAGGAAATGGTTTCTCTTTCTCTCCATTAGGAAAAGAATTTAAGATTGGTACAAAGAGACAGTAATTCAGAAACACAAMGCTTAAATAATTTCCAAAGCCTACACATTTCTTGAATTTCATTGTAATTCTTCCACAACCACAAAGTAGGAGCCTACAGAGGCAAGATTTTAAACTACCTTGAAAAATACTAAGCAATGCTCCATATAGTGGAAAGTGAAATAAAACTGCAATATGAAAATTCTGTATTGGCTGAGATTGGATGCTGCTTTCAAAAGCTGCATAAAATGGAAGCCATTAGCTTCTATTTGCATTTAAGCAGTGGAGTTGTAAAGCTAGAATGATATAAAATTGTAAATTAGAATAGGGCAGGTAATGTTACACATTATAGAAAGATGGTTCAGTTTGAATACARTGTTTGAGGAAATGTTTTAAAGAAGTACTAATGGCAAGAGTAATAAAGTATTGGACTGTTGAGATATAAAGGCATTCTTGTCAGCCTTCAGAGATTGCCCCTGGAAGCAGACCTTTTTTTTTTTTTTTTTTCCCCTGAAATTTGCCTTCAGGATCTCTAAAACCTGTTCATTCCACTGATATATTGTCACTTCTTCCTTTTTCATAGAAACTCATTGTTACTGCCATTTGCTTGTAGGAATTTTTCAGTGCTTGCTATTATTTACTTGAGAAATCAAGAGATATCAAAATTATACATAAAAGGTCATTAATACACGCTCAGATGACAAGTCTTTTTTTTTTCTCTTTACCCTGTAGAAGTTTCCTTCTGAAAAAAAAATCAAACTTCAAGCATTTGCTTCTTCTAACATAATGGGGCTTTTAAGTTCTCATGTAAATGACACGAGCTGCTGGAGGAGTGCTCTGGGGGAATAGCAGAGCATCACTCAGTGACAACAGAGCTCCCTGCAGTCGGAAGGAGCCAGGCACGACAGGTGGGTGGCACTTGTAAAATGAAATGTTTTTGAAGCAGGATGTGCCTCTTCTAATTCTGTCTAATCCTATCCACTGGGGTTTAGGACAGGGACGTGTTTAGATAACAGCTCTGTGAGAATGCTGTAGGTGTGCCTTTGTCACCGTCAAATCAAAAATAAGTAAATACCCATGGAAATAATTAAATGAAAAAAAAATGTAAAATCACGTGCACAGGACTTCAGGTTTATCAACCAAATAAGAGARTTGGGGCTGCTCAGCCTGGAGAGGAGAAGGCTCTGGGGAGACCTCAGAGCCCCTTCCAGTGCCTGAAGRGGATCCAAGAGATGGAGAAGGACTTGGGACAAGRGAWKGAGTGACAGTAGAAGGAATGGCCTAAAACTGGAGGAGGGCAGGTTTGGGTTAGAGATGAGGCACAAATCCTTTCCTGTGAGGATGGGAGGCCCTGGCACAGGCTGCCCTGAGATCTCATGGGTGCTCCATCCCTGAAGTGTCCAAGGATGTGTCTTGGAGCAGCCAGGGGCAGTGGAAGGTGTCTCTGSCCATGGCACAGAGYGAGAAGTGCTGATTTTTAAGGCCTTTTCCAATTCCAGGATTTCCTGCAGTGCAGTGACACTTGGCCCTTGTCTCTGCTCTCCTAAGGGCAGCTCAGCCAGGACACAAGGAGAGAGAAAATCAGTTTGTCAGCAATAGTGGGAAAGGGGGGACACAGGAGTTCAAGCTGTGTAAATGATGATCACGTTTATAGATTACTGCACTCACAATTGCACTTATACTCTAGCTTCCCACTAAGTTTTGATGCCAAGAAAACAGCATTAAATCCTYCTTTAAAAGTATCTTCACCAGGACTGGCAGTGAAATGTTCACATGTGACTAGAGTCAACTGGAAAATCTTTTGGCAATGATGGAAGTAACATTACCTAGATAATTAATGAGGTTGGGGTAAGATAGATATCGTATTCCTAATAAAAAAAGTGTTATAGTCCCATTTATTTTATTTTGTTTTCATATTTTATAAGTGCATTCTGAATATGCAATCCATGATTCAAACACCACAGTGTTTTTAAGCTGTAAAATCCTACGCACAACCAATAAGTACAAAAATATGAATCTTAAAATTATATTCTGATATTTGTGTTACAAACTTGAGAACTGATAGACCTGTTAAACTGAAATATCAGCCTTTCAACAGCAAGCACTAGTAATAAACKGAACTATTTCAGTAACTGTAAACATAATAAAAATCCTCCTGATGAATCTCAGAAAAGTTCATTTGATGAAACTCGTAACAAATAGACTGAATCCAAAGGAATGAATTATTTTGCATTACTGATAAAACTCAGTAGGTGACTTTTTTTTTTTTTTCAAGTGGCAGGAAGTCATGTTTTGCTAAGGAAGTAACAGTAAAAAGTAAAGGTCCAGAAAAATATCAAGAKCTCTGTAACTGAAGTTCACCTGAACTGATAAAAATGCTTCCAAAGTGAGGGTGTATTGAAGAACCTTCTAAGACTGTGCATTTGTTTTATGGCAATAGAATMGTTGCTTTAATTTTGGCCTATTTTGGTGACAGGGTCAGTTGATAACTGTGAATTATCAGGATTTGTACTTCAGTCTGGCAAGCAAATCATTTGGGGCTTACATCTATTTTCTCAGTCTCAGATGGGGAAAGAGGATTATTTTAAGTAGGGTTAAAGTTTCARTGTTGAATTGTTTTAGTTACAGTAGAGAAGAAACTTACTCTGTTTGTTTAACCTAATTAAAGCCAAGAAAATCATGTAATCCTTTCCTGAAAACAATGTGAGAAGTTGCTGTTTGCAGTTCCAAGAGCAAAGTTTTGTAATATTTGAGGCAGTTAAAGGTGAAAAGGTGCAATTGTAAAGGAAGGTTGTATCAGCACAAAGGTGTAAACTTCTCCCCTTGGGATGGCCCTTCATGCTGTGCTGTTTTTATGCCATGAGGGTGGAAAAAAGCAGCAATAACTGTTCTCAGCAGCACAAGATGAGTGGGAGAAACAGATTCCTTCAGCTTTGTCATCACTCTAACTCTCTCAACATCCATTGTCGAGGCACTGCTGAGGTCCAGCCAGATGGTGAATCCTGAGCTTGGTGGAACAGCCTTGTGGGTTTTTTTTTTTTTATTTTATTTTATTTTTTTTTGCAGAAATTGTGCCAAGGTTCTCAACAAGTGAATTCAGTTCTGGAGATGTTCCAGGAGAAAAATCAAACTTTGACTGTGACCATTAGCAGCTATTGTGGTGGAGCAGGCACAGCTCTGTGCAGTGAAACACTGCAGATGATGTCTCTGMTTTTGGGATGGGAAGGCAATGCTTACTCAAAACTAATTCTAGGTCCTGTAGGTTCAAAAATGTTACAGCAGTGAGGATACATCAGGTGTGGTAGTTGAGCACACCCTCTGGYTTAATTTAATCCAAAAGGAATCCAGATTAAAATACTKAAATACTTTCCATGATTTAAATTTKTCCRTGKGTGGGAATGATCAGGAGGTGCAGTTTTCCCTTCTGTGACTGAAGGGGCACGTGGAGGCACTGATATAGCAAATCCAGTGGTRTGTTTGGTGTGTTTGGTGTGTTGGAGCCCTTTCCCATGGCTGGAGTCACGAGTGATAAATGCAGTTGCTCCAATTGCACTCGTTTGAGTCTGACAACAGCGTGGATAATGCTCTGTGTGTCAGCCTTTTGGGGGTTTTTAATGCAGCACCTGCTGTCAGAACAGTTCAGGTAAAAGCATCAYTTGCTCGAGGTGTATTTGTTTTGATGAAAGTGTTATGGGCACTGTGTCTTCCTGAGGTGATTTTGCTTAGCCACAAGCCCTGGGCACAGGATCACATTTCAGAAATCACCCCCAAGAATCAGCCCCGAGAGATTTTGTGAGTGTTGAGCTTGGTGTGTGGTTCCCTGTTTCTTAATGGAACATGTGGAGATCCCTTAAAGTGAGCTGGTCATTGAAGCAGATTAATACCATTTTAATAGCAGAGATTTTAATCTTTCTGCTGAGAACATTCTCCTTCGGCTCATGTCCTTATTAGAGCTCTCAATAATTSCCTTGGATTTAAAGGAACCAAACACATAAATAAGTACATTCCTCTTTCTTTATCCTTGTATTTGCTCTCCTAGTTCTGCTCAGTGGAAAGTCTGGGAGCTTTGCTCCTGACCTGCCTTGGAAACAGAGTTAAAATGCTGCTCTGTATTCTCTAGCAGAGTAACACCTGTCCACAGATGACAGCTCCATCAAACATGTTTGTATCTGTTTGATTCAGTTAGGCAGGTTAAAATTATCACCAGTGCAATGTTCTTGTTTGTATTCTTTTTGGTCCTCTGTAGCAAATACTAAATGTGCCTCTTCCTTCCTGGAAGTTGTTGTTCTGTTAATGAGATTTCACACATTAAAACGTACTGATAAGAGCATGGTGGAGCTAAGATTACCCACTTAAAGTTGTTCCTGTTGCTAGGAAGTGATGAATCTGCTATCTAGCATGTTGATTTTCCTTCTGAATCTATCCAATGTATTCTGTTAAAATTTTCTTCCATTTAAGCCACAAAATCAAATGCTCACTTCATAGAGCCAAAAGCTGGAGCCCATTAATACTCTGAGTGAGCTTAAACCCATAGTTTTATAATTGAATTAACTTAAAAAGGTAAATATACTCATTTTTCTGTAGTTCACAAGAGGTATTTTCCCCCTACTGCAGCATGTTATCTGCGACATAATTTCAAAGATCTGATTGCTTTGCTGATTTTCCTTAAATGACAGATGATTTTGTGCAAGCTCTCAATTTCTCTTCCCAATTCCCCAACTTGAGGATTGTCRTACCAAGCCTTATTGCCTTTGCAATGAAATTTTTCCTTGGGAGGTACTATTTTGAGCTCAGATTTTCTGTAACAGTGGGAATTATTATCTGTGACTAATAACAATCTCTGTGGAGCTTGTTATACAACCAAGACTGATCACAGGCTGGAATATATTCSTGTGATTGCTTGCAGCCACCAGTASYTTAAATTTCTGCAAGTTGCTGCTTTATCAAAAATGATTTTTTTTTCCCTACTGAAATAAGGTAAATTATTAAACTACTGCTATTTTAACTCAAGTTCAATAACACTTAGGTGAACTTTCGTGCAATCTAGAAAAATGAATGAATTAACAGTGGATAATCTTGTCCTTGAAGCGTTCTAACAGAATTTTAATTGCAACGTTAAAGATGTTGTTACAGGGTTCTTTTTACAGCCTCTCAAAGAACTATATCTGGAGTGCTGAGTTGATTTTGATGATTTTTTTAAAATACTCCTTCACTTGCCTTGATTGAAAAGTCGCTCAGGAATGACTGATACATAATCTTGCCAGGCAAAGCTAAATTTTAGTTGCATTAATGCCAAASTGATGGCTTCAGCCTGCTTGTCCTGGCCCAGCTGGCTGAAACTGAGGAAATCTGTT
>NW_026623874.1:232016-246548 GCF_030028575.1 Malurus melanocephalus | reverse complement strand
TATGACTTGAGTTTCATTTATTATGTGCTATTTTGATAAATTACTCATTGATGCCCTGAGAGAATTTYCTCTGATCTGTGTCTGTTCTTTTGTATTGTTCTAATTATTTATTTTAACTTCCTTTTGTCTTCAAATCCTCAAAACGATAAGACACATTCCATCCATATGCATTTTTAATTCTCTATCCCACTGGCTGATAAATAATCATATTGTCAAATCCTGCTTGTGTTGGTGTTTCTGAGCTGGTAGGAGTACCTTGGATAGCTCATTAAACTTAATATATAGGAAAATTTATTATAGATAAGGAGAACAATTACCAGAAACTACATTATGAAATGTTTGTCGAAGCTGAGTAGCTTAAATATTGATGAAGTCAAACAAGAATCGATGACAGTTCCTTAGGTGGATTTCAAGCAGCACAGAACAGCTTCATTTAGCGTTGTATTTGCTCTCCCACATCCTACAWAAATCATGGAACTCATTCTGATAGATCGGCCTCATGTCTAGGAAACCTCACAAAATTTTCAGAAACCCAGTGATTTTATGAAGTCAATACTTTCATGGGAGGCCAAAGATCGAAACCATCATTGCTGCTTTGTTCCACCCGTGGGGATGAACTCTTCTTACCAAGCATTGCCACTCAGGGTTTGTCTGGTTTTGTGGGGGTTTTCTTTTTTTCCCTTCCTAATTCAGCCTTAAAACAGAAGTCAGCTTTTGTATGTGATAAATGACTCCTACTGCTCTGAAACACTTGACTCAGTCTGTGTGCTTGTGTTTTGTGCTATTTTCCTTGGGTTTTGCAGAGATAAACTGCAATTCCAAATGGGAGGAATTCCCTTCCCACTTCCTCTGCCCTCAGCCCTGCAAGTGTCTCAGTTCTGGGGTCAGATGGGACCTTCTTCCCTCATCTCCTACCTACCACTTCTGGATTTTTAGGTTATTTTTACTCAGTGATACCTGATAATAAAATCTTAATTTGAAATAGGATGAATTTGCTTTGCAGGTATTCTGGTGTGTTTGGGAGTTATGTTTTTAAGGCCACAGGCATGGAGTGGTTGGGTGGCTCTGTGTCCTCTTTAGGGACAATGACATGGTTCACACTTCCTTCATGTTTACATGCCTGAGAATGAAAAGACAAAAGATTGTTTTATACAAATATACTTTGAAAGWTTTTCAAGTTCCCAGTGTGCAGCTGGGGAGGCTGTTTGATCCCTTCATCTGGAGTGTGGAGGGATGAGAACTGGAAAAGCACAGAACACTGGAAATGTATTTCTTCATCCTGTTCCCAGCACCACCCACCCCCCCAAAGGAAAAAATATAACACTGTTTCCATGGAAAAATCAACATGATAGAGGGCTGCTGGATAGCCAATACCATTTTTTAAAATCCAATTGGTTGCAGCTGTACAGAGAGGGAACAAATGTTTTGCTGCCTTTGCTGCCAAATAATAGATTATATTTGGAAGTATAAGACTAACGAAAAAATACAGTTCAGAAACAGAGTGATTGCAAAGCTTCAGGCCTAAGAAAGGAAACTGTTAGCTTGCTTTGTAAAGCAAAACTAAAAAAGTTTGGTGTTTTTTTGKTTTTTTTTAGATGCAGTGGAAAGTTATAGATAATGCTRTTTCCTGAGCATCCAGTTTTTCACCATGGCAGTGATGCCAAGCCTCCTGCTCTCTGCTGGCTATAATTTATCCACCTACCAGCAGCAGCCATCTGCTTGGGAAATCATCAACTCAGGCTGGGCAGGAGGAGGGCAGCAGGGTGGGAGCAGGGAATTGTCCTGGGGAGGGACAGCAGGGTGAGAGCAGGGAATTGTCCTGGGGAGGGACAGCAGGGTGGGAGAGGGAATTGTCCTGTGGAGGGACAGCAGGGTGGGAGAAGTGGCTGGAGAGGGAATTGTCCTGTGGAGGGACAGCAGGGTGGGAGCAGGGAATTGTCCTGTGGAGGGACAGCAGGCTTGGTGCTCTGGGTTTTCTGGGTGTGTTCTGTGCTTCCCTGGCTGAGCTCACTACAGGACCGCCTTTGCCATGTGGAACACATGGGTTTAAAAAGTCTGGAGAGGATCAGCAGCTCTTACAGCTCTGGAGACTTTATCACAGGTGACCAAATCATTTAGATACAGAGAATCTGTACTTTTGTTATTTGACATGGAAAGAATAAAAAAAAAATATTATCCCAAGCTCCTTGCAATCACCCATGAGTGTTGTGCCATTAAATCTTGTTAAAGCAAGTAAACAAATTCTTCACTCTTCAGTGACCTGCTTATGGTGAAATGGAACCATCAGTTTGTGTCTTTAGAGATCTGGAAGGGCAGAGAAGAGCTCAGCCTGGCACRGGTGGACGGGAGAATTTCTCCAGTGCCTCTGTGAGAATCTGCTAAACTGAATCAATGATGCCATGTGACATAAAGGAGAGAAGAAATATCTTTACAACATCAAGCAATGCAATCTGACCCACGTTYGGGGTATTGAGCGGCTCATCAAATATCTGTGTAACAAGCAGGAATTGATTTTGTAGCTCTTGCCCACCTGATGGGAATGTGTGTGTGCATCACTGAGTAGCRTTCATGCAAACTTTTGTCTGCTGAGTTGGTGGTAAGATTTTACTAAAACATGCTGTAGTTCACAATTTTTTTTTTTTTTACAGCTTGCTGGTGCTGAATGATTCAGGATTTTAAACCCTCACCTTTAGAAATCACCATCTGTTACTGATGTCTTCTTTAGCAGATGAACTGGATATAATTCAAATTGCAGTTACCTCYGACAGAGAGGTAACCAAAGAGCTGTGTTACTACACCAGTAGTATCCTTAAAAAGCTTTGTTTTATTTTCTCCTGGGAGTATGTGGATCAGGAATTATTGGAGTGARAAATTAATTTAAGAGGTCTGGAGTGCCTGGAAGTTGGAGTCAAAGATGGGATCAGCCCCTTTYGYCAGATCAGYRTYTGTGATCTCATGACTYGGKGTCCATTTGGGGTGCAGCCTCACAAGGAGGMTTTGTCTGCCCTAAATGCACCTAYAGGCAATTTATCTTCATTCAATTTATCTGCTTTTTATTCTCCTCACTTTGTCTGGSCTGTTTCAGGTAAGCCCTGGTTYAGGAATCATTYRAGCTGGGATGAASACATGGTCTGGGCTGCAGCTCCCTTTGTCCTTGCCCTGTCCAGCGTGGGTGAGTGGCAGCCCAAAACATTAAGAGTTCCCCATTTCCTTACATTTTACCAGGGAAATAGTGAGATCTGCTTAATAAATTAATCACCGCTATAGAGCAATAAAAGCTTAAAAATAGCTATTAAATTAGGAGATACAGAAAACATACTCCAGGTCTTTATTAAATCAGGAGAAATGCTGGAGAAACATTACTGCAAGCAAGAACATATGCTTATTTACCTGGAAGGTTTTTTTTTTTATCTTGACCCCTTTTCCTTCTCCAAATCAAACCAAGCTTCAGAAGAGTCCCTTGAAGAAACTACTGGAAAAAAAAAATCATCATTCTTTATGTGGTCAATAAAGTGACTGCAGAGAGCAGGCACACAAATGGAAGTGAAATTCCCACAGAATGTCCCTTTCAGCTGAAAGCAGGCTCAGAAAAATAACACTGTGTGGGCAGGAAAATTGACTTTTGGAGGTCTTTATAGAAGGGGAAGTGTAAAAAAAAAAGATTTGTGATGCCAATGATGYTTTGTGTATGAATATTTTCAACATTTTCATGCAGCTCCAGGGGATGTTATCCTCAGGACGTGTGTGCCAGGGACAGTGGTGGAAACAGCAGCACAACTGAGCAAAGTGCTGCAGAGCTGGAGAGCAGATTGGGCCAGTAAAACCTGCAGGTGCATCAGCCAAAAACAGTGGCCAGATTTCAGCCCAAGGGCCCCTGAGTGGGTGCTGSATTCTGAGATCCAACCAGCCACCAGTTTGAAATTCACCTTAGAGTTCAATGACTTGAACCCACAGGTGAGATGTGGGCATTTTTTTCACTCTTAGTTCATTTTCTCCTTTCTCTCAAGCTCTCCAATAAAGCTTGTAAAGAAATATTCACTAGCACAGAAAAAAAAACCCTAAACTATTCAGGCATTTGAAGTGGTTATGGCAACTGGAAATGACACTTTTTTTTTTTTTTAAACAGTATTTTTTTCCCTTCCCATATCCTCCAATACTGCTGCTCAAAGGTCTTTGTCCAAATATATAATGGAAACAAATTACCAAGGCACAAAATACACCACAAAAGGTGGGGTTTTTTTGGTTTTTTTTTTTTTTTTTTTTTGTTTGGTTTTTTTTTTTTTTTTTTCTTTGCCTGGGGGCTCTGAGAGATGAGTGTTCAGCCTCCTGAGGACAAATGTCCCTGTTGGCAGTCAGAGTGGGTTGGGCAGCCCACCATGCTCTGGTCTGAGCAGGAGATTTTCTTCCAAAGTGTTCTCCTCATGCAAATGGAAATGCTAATGAGAACACACCCCTGATAGCAAGAAATGTGTATTTTAAGTAACTGTTTTAAGAAATTTTTTTTTTTGTCACTCTTTAAATTTTTTGGGTGTTGCGAGTCTGTTACCCAGAGCTTCTGGAGATGGTTGCAGATAGTGAACAGCAGATAAATCTGTTCTCCTGCATTTTCCAGGCAGACAGGAATGTCTGCCAGGCCAGCTCTGAGCCAGGCAGAAACTGTGGCAATATGGGCAGAATCTGATTTAATGTTAGCACGCCTTGCAGTAGGTTTATTGACTTGATTTCTCTCCTGTGCTAAGGCAGCTTCCAGTTGSTTTGGAGCAATAACTGCTTTTGTCTGCAAAATGCTGTCCAGGCAGGCTCCTAAAGCTGCCAATGAACAGAACCACAGGTGAAAAGTGGGACTGCGAAGGAAAAGAGGGGTGGAAAGGTGATTGTAGAGGTTGGAGAAAAGATCAAACAAAAAATAAAACAGATAAAACCACAATTAAACCAATTCTGGGAGAAGACACCAATTCCAGTTTCCAAAAGGATGCCAATAATCTTGCAGATGCTCGGTGAGAGGCCTTGGCCAATCAAAGTTCTGGGAGCAGAAAAGTCCATTGTTTATAACATTAAGTTATTCACATATATATTATCATATATATATATATATATATATATATATATATATTATTCATATAGATAAGTTTGTTATTCAAGTTACTATATGTTGATCATTTGCAACCTTGTGCAAAGCTGAAAATTATCTTCATGCATTAATTATGAAATAAATCTCACTTCAGGGTTATAAGCAATACTTCAGTACTGTCACCATCTCTAGGCAAAGACCCCTACAATAATTAAAATTAGATTTAAATGATAATAGAATCAAAATTTCCTGTGCCCTTTTGGTAGCAGGGATCTGTGGGGTTTATGGAGGTGATGCCACCTCTGTAACCTTTCACCAGTTCCATCTTTTTAGAGAAATATTCATGGGATAAATGGGAGCTCCTCCCTCCCTGACCCCATCCAGCAGCTATTAGTGAACTGGATATCTCCTTTAAAGTATGAGATTACTAGAAAATATGAACTACTTCTGACCCACAGATTCATATTAATACTTCAGAAAGTGTCCAGAATTAACAGCAACATTGGTATAGAGATTTGGCAGGAAAAACTTTGTTATTTGTGTAGAAAAAGTGCACATAGAAAATGCCTTTTGTGGCCTTGTTTGTTAATATACATATAAAACCTTTCTATTTCACAGTTTTAATTGCTTTGAGCAACGTGATTAAACTAGAATTTTCCATAGCTTGATCAACTGAACTGTGTGCAAACATTGTCACAACTGTAGCTTTTACAATATTTGGAGGGATGGGGAGAAAAATGTGCAAGYCAAACCTGGACAACAGGGACCAAATGGATTTAACAGAAGTAATTGATAAATTGGTCTGTTCAATTGGGTTTGTGACAAATGACAGCTGAGTAGGAGTCACTGCAATAAATCTGGAGGGAGGTGTTCAAAATACTGTCCCTTCCTGTGAACACTTTCATCAATTKCTCTATATTTAGATATAACGCTGAATCAAACCAATCTATGTTTGTAACCTTGGATTAGGAGCATAAAGATAGTGCTGCTGTCACCATTTAATGCTGGTAATGCCCACACAGTCAGAATCTGACGTGGCCTGAACTTTGAGATGTGTCTGTTCAGCTCTTTCCTCAGGAAGATCTTCAAAATTCCTACAAGTGAGATGGGGAGATTTGTTGTGCTCTTCCTGTCTTCTTCTGCTCCTTCTCCTGCATCCTTTCAGGATAGGTCTTTGCTCCAGGCCTGGCTTCAATCAACTTTTTCATTTTAGGAATGAAAGGCTCCCCTCACCCTGGTGTAGTCAGAGGGAAGATTTTCCCTTATTCCTGCTGAGAATTGTGTGTTCTGCTCTGCCTTTCCCAGGAAGGGCAAGGTCTGCTCCCTTCTCGAGCCACAGGTTCTCAGCACCACGTTCTGACTTTCCTTCCCAGCAGAARGAAGCAGAAATGGCAGAGTTTCTGGCACCTTTGATTCCTTTTTTTTCCATGGAATTTAACCCTGGAAGGCTGTCCCTACATCCTTTTCTGGGAATGTAACACAGGCACTCAGAACAAACTGTGCTGGGTTGGTTCATTTTCACATTAATCCATCTGCTGGTCWGGAATAAGAAGTGGACAAATTGATRTCTAATGAAGGACWGTGGTCAGATAYTGGAGKTGAATTTTAAATCAAAGGAATCTGAAATGAAAGAGGCATTGCACAAGCAGCAATTTAAGATGGATCATTTTCTGTTCTAAGAGAAAACACAGTCTGCAGGGAGAGCCTGGCCTCACTGCTTGATAGGTTTGGACCAGAATGGAGAGAAGAGAGAAATCCTCAGGGTGTGCTTTGGCAGAATTATGAAATAAATNGGGAGAGCCTGGCCTCACTGCTTGATAGGTTTGGACCAGAATGGAGAGAAGAGAGAAATCCTCAGGGTGTGCTTTGGCAGAATTATGAAATAAATGAAAAAAATTGTACTGGGTGGGAATATTTTCTCTGTAACAAATGGTTTGAAACATTCTTAGGGTTTTTGGCCAACTTRATACATAATCCTTTAACTATAATGTTCTTGGCAAAGAACATGCTTCAGCTTCTGTCGTGTTACAAGATGCTGCTCCTTTCAAAACTGATTTACTTTCCTTGGGTGTGACATTAGCTGCAAGGCTTTTCAGCAGGACARGGAGAATTTGGTTGTTGCAGGAGGTGCCTAAAAACCTGCTGTGAAARTGAGAAGAGTGAGATAGCAAGGTGTGGGAGAGAAATGCAAGAGAAGAAAAACCTGCTGCGAGTGAGATTTCCATGTCGGTGCTGTGCACGGAATGAGTTCCTGCTCCCAGGAGAGTCCCTTTCCCAGCAGCAGTGACTCTTTGAGCCTTCTGGCACCTCTTGGGAAAGGGACCCTGTGTCCTCTGCTCCACATCAACCTCTGTGCCCTGAAATGTCTGATTGTTCTCCCCAGAGCTCTGGTGAGAGAGCACCGAGATTTCATTGGGCTGGGCAAGGACTGAGGCTTGGCCTGAGCCTCGAGTTCATTAAAAAACTCAAGCAGATGGTTCATTYTGGCTTCCTGTTCCATCACCACCCCTTGCCAGTTCTCTGTTCTGAGCCTCAGCTCTCGAAGGCTCAAGGGAAACATGCTCAAGACGTCCCAGGAGTGATAGGATTTCACCCACAGTGGTTGTGTCTTGAGATCCCTGTGGAGGGGTCTGGGTTGGGCTCTTCTGCTTCTTATGAAAGCAAAGGATGAGAGCAAATGGCCTCAACTTGCACAAGGGGAAGTTCAAATTAGATATTAGAAAAAAACATTCACTGGAAGAGTGGTCAGGCATTGGAATCAGCCAGGGAGGTGGTGAAGTCACTTTGGAGGTGGCACTTGGGGTTACAGCCCGGGGTGGTTGTGGTGATGCTGRGTGTGTGGTTGGATCTGATCATCTTCAAGGTCTCTGAGCCTGTGGATTCTGTGATGTGTAAAATGTAAGTGATACACAACGAGTTTATTAATGTGTGTAATAGTGCACTAAATAACAGAATTTCACATTAATACCAGCTGTGTGTTTATTAGCTGCCTTATTATTTATTGATATATTAGTTTTTCAGCACAGTGTTGCTTAATCCCTAAGTGTTGTGGCCTTTTAAATTAATGACAATTTGGGGCTCGAGTTACAGAGGGAGGGTCAGGCCCATGAGCAGGACTGTTTTACATGGGCTGAATCCACACTGATCCCTCCCAAACAGCCAAGATCTCTGGAAAAACACGGATACCATGCAAAGAGGCAAGATTAAACCCAGAGCATGGCCTTAACTCCCCAAAGAACGATGAAGCACGATGTTTTTAGAGGGGCAAGGGGGAGCTCAGCTGGAAATGAGATATTCCAGTTTTAGAGRCGACARSGTTTGTGTGCTGATGTCAACACAGCGAAAGGTCTGCAGTCACAACAATGAGAAATTGCACTGGCRCTGCTGTCTCCGCTCTSCATTAGCATCTTGGCACATCACACYGAGATTCTGAGCAGAGAATAATGGTTTTCTGCTTCGAGTTAAGGTTAAAGAGCAACTTCTTAACACAAATGTTTCATACAAAATTGATCTCATTCTGGTAAATCTGAGAATAAACAAATGCTCTCTCCAGCGCGATGCCTGTAAATAATTTATTTCAARGCATTTACACAATCAGAAAAAAGCAGGGCTGAAGGAAGAGGTCATCTAATCCATTGAACTCTCTCTTAAATCTTCATCTCTGCTAAAAAAATCTCAATGCAATACCGGAAACGATTTCATTAAAGTGGTGTGATGCAGTTCTTCACTAACTCACACTGAAGAATTGCCTGGCAGCAGGGAAAAGTCACCAATTTAGTCCCATTCAGTGGGCATAGAAGGGAGGTTCTCCTTTTTCTCCTTTCACCTTTCTGGGAGTTTTTCTTGCATTCTGAAGTTTTTAAGCAGTAATTTCAACCTAAAGACTGTAAAGACTTTTATATCTCTGGGTATTTGAATATTTTGAGTGATTTGTGTTGGTGATTTTGTGTAGCTGTGCTCAACTCAAGCTGGTTTTCATTCTGAGTTAGTTCTTTGGATTATTCTTCTGCAGCACTTCTCCCAATTTTGCAGTCCAGTGCCAAGCCACCCTTTTGGGAAATGATGCAGCTTGGGTGCTTACCTGTGATTTATAACCCCTTCTCTGGAGATGTGTTAAGAACAAAGATGGAATCAATTTTAGCTGAACAAAGGGAAGATGGAAGAGATTGTGGAAGGTTTGAATACCCTCAGTATATTCAAGAACTSTATGGTGCCCCTCCTGCATCATCCCAGAAATGTGGGGGATTATGGTAGAGACCTGTTTGATGTACATAAAGCCCCAACAAATGTTATTTTTGTCTTTAACACTGGTGCAAGTCAAAAACTTGCTGAGCAAAAATATTTGGAAATAAAGGCAATAGAGCTGGCAGGAGCGTAGCTGCTCTAATCAATAATAAAAGGATAATCTGTCTTTCTTTGTGGTACACARAGCAATAATCTGTTGTTCAGATTGATTAAATGCCTCAGCTCTGTTTCGATTATTAATCAATCTCTAAACTGGTTTATTGTGAGTGTAATACAAAGGATTGGGTATTATGGGTAGTAGTGAGGGTGATAAGAGAAGAAGGTGGGGGAGGCTTCTTTTCCCATCATAGGAAAAAGATGGAACTGAGGTGAGGTGGAGGCTTTCAGTGAGTGGGGATTTGTTGATTTACATATGGGAGGTTTGACTGCAGAATTCCAAAAGGGTTAAAGGTCGAGTTTACACCAATCACAGTGATTTGGGTCTTTATTCACAAATGTAGGAAGTGCCATTGACTGGACAGAGAATGAATGTAAAATATGAGAACTAAACTTCTTGGCTAGAAAACCCTGACCAGCTACCTTTTGGAAACATGTCTGGTATATTCTTTGCCCTGTTAATTTATTTRATTTCTTTCTTACATTAAAGCTTGTTTGAGCTGTGGCCTAGCCCAGGCTTTCAGCTTTTGAACTTTTTAGCTTTTTAAGTTAGGAGAAAGAAAAAAAAACCCTCCTGAGGTTAGCACTGAAGACCCACATGAGGTTTGCAAACTCCTGTGGGATATTCAGAAAAATGTTCACTTTTTGAACAGCACTGACCTGCATGATTAATGATGGATTATGCTGACAKTATAAATTTAATTGCATTTTCTATCTTGACTTTTATTCCAGTTGTGTTTGGAGTTTGGATTTTGGGTTTTTTTGTTTGTTTGTTGGTTTGGGGTTTTTTTCTAATGGCAGCATGAAATAATGAAGCTGATGATAAAAATGCCTATAAAAATTCTGGCAAATTTATTACAGAACAACATGGCTTGATTTCTTATTTTTCTATCCATCTGGTCATTAGGCCTTTCCAACTGTCAGTGTCTAATATAATCTCCTTTAATAGCAGCATATAATTAGCTTTATGCTGATCACAGGCATTTGGGATGGTGGTGGTTGCATTCAAATCCGAATATCAAAATCCCAGGAAGATAACTCAAAGAGACATATGTCTAAGCCAGCATTTATGACTTTTAGTCCTCAAATCTGTAACTGGTGATTTAGGCATGTGAGCTTTGAACTGTGCTATGGAAATGTATCAATTAAGAATCCTCAGGAGTTCTGCAAGCAAAGTACAGATGTCTCTCCAAATGGTAATGTGGTAAATGTCACTTTTYCCCTCTATACAGTCCTGTTATTGCTTCAAATATTTAATTTATTCTTACTTTTTTAGCTTCTTATTTAGAAAAAGTAATGAAAGCTATTGTATTGCCATTGTTCCTTTGGGAAAAAATTGTCTCCATTTTTTAAGCTTCATCCAGATCTCTCTATCCAATCCATACACACATTGTACACAAAAGTGATTCTTTAATGGCTGTTCCAGCAGTACAATTCTCTAGTGGGTTTTTTGGGTGATGATTTCGAGGTATTTGTTTTACTGTACTTATCTGATATTTATTTTGCAAATATCAAGTGGTAGCCATTGTTGGGCAATCCAGTGAAAGGTGTGGATGTTACTGAAATGATAATTCATCCTAAAAGCACCCATTTCTGTCAGTTCTTTTAAGGAACACTTGATTTGAACAGCTGCCTTCCAGAGGTGTTCTTACATGTGGAGTTGGACAAGTCAGGTATTTGATCATAAATTACTTAAATGTGGGGCAGGATTTCAACCACTGCAGAAATATATTTATTTACTAGATCCAGCAAATTATTTGGTTCATTGGAACATACTAGAATGTGAAGCTCTGCGTTCTGCTCTGCAGCCAGCCAGAACAAACCAAGCAGGGCTTCAAAAAAGGAAATCCACCTTGACAAGTGAAAATTACATCTCCTGAATTACGGTTCTTTAAAGCTGGAATTGTCTTTGAATTTAGGCTCTCAGTTCTTCAATAAAAGATCACAGTTCCCTTTTTGTTCTCTGGCACTGTAACCCATTTGAGGATTCTGTCAACACCCCTTTCAAAAAATGCAGAAACCTGTTAAGATTCGTGGGAGTAAAAAATCTATACAAGTTACCTTTTGCTCATAACTTGAAGTGCACAGCCAGAACTTCCTCCSAGAAATGTTTCAGTGCTAGAAAAGGCAAAGCAGAGCTGTTTCCATATGGCTGAAAGTAGGGAGTGGTACCACTGCAGGCCTGAAACAGCCAGTAATTCACGGGACACCTACCCTCTTCTCCTTCAATAAAWGTAGTTTAAGATTAAACTCTCTGTTCTTTATATTCAGGTTTYCTGGGAACTTATCTCCAGCCAAACTTCCTCCAACCACCTTTGGTCAAAGTGTGATTTTGGTATATAGGGTGGGGAAGAGGGAAGCTACAGTCTAAAATAAATTTAGAAGTTATACACTGACAGAGAAGAACAGGTCAGAATTTTTATGAAGAGCTGAATTCTTTAAAGCCAGTACTAAATATTGTGGACTATTTTAATAAATGCACCAAGCTCTAGATACAAAACTATTGAAGTACTGAGACCCTACAGAGATCCTGAAAGGATCTGCTCTCAACCTAAATTGAACTGACTTAACTCCTAATTGAATTTTTCTTTTTTCAAATTCTCAGCTATGAAACCACAATWAAAAAATATGCATGATTAGAAACCTTAAAATATCCCCAGAGGTCAACATAGATTTTCAATGTTAACATAATTATTGATAATTTGATTTTGATTGTGCCCTACAAGGCCATAAGGGGAAGCTATAAATTGAATAATTCATCAATAGAAGTCCATACTTTTTGTTCAGGAGTAAAGAAAACTTTCAGTAGTGTAGAGAGGGTATGGAAAGTTGTTATAACAGAAGTACTTTCAATGCTATTTAGGAATGTGATGCATTTTAGTTTTGTTCCATTAACAGCCCTTTAAGAAACAACAAAAAAAGGAATAATATTTCAAAACTCCATTCTAGTCACTTTACTGCTGTTCTTGGCATTATCTCTGATACATTCAAAGCAGTTTTACACAACTATTAATTGGATCTTTGGGGGAAGATCAGCAGAATTTCCACTTCTCAGCAAAACCAAATGGCTGTAACTTAAGGCTATCCCAGATCAGTGGAACAATGTCAGCCATGGGAATTTCACCCTGAAGAATAAGACCTCTGTGAACCTTTATCTTGTGGCTGTGTTTTTTACATTTTACCACTGAAAGGCACCTGAAAGCAGCAATGTGTGACCGTGTTCTGTGGGGCAAGGACAGGGCTGAAAGAAATTAATCTCGATATCTATGGAAAAGTTTGTGTTTTGTGAAATGTGCGTGTTCAAAGAGAAAGTGATTCCGTGATTGCCTTAATCTGGCGAGGTGTTTTGGAGTTCCGGTGGTTCTGGGGTTGGTTTGTGCCAGTGGCTGCTGCTCTATTTTCCAGACATTGAGTGGATTTCTCTCCTTAGTGAGGAGTTTCAGGCTGTTCCTGCCTTCTGCTGCCACAGGAGGTGATGTCCCATCCCTGCTGCTTCAAATCCCTTCCAGAGCTGAACTCAGGCACCAGAGTTTGTCYATCCACTGAACAACAAATAAACAGAGAACTTTTCACACTGTAATCTAAGTGGTTTTTCACTTTTAAGAGAGGTGAAAGAGCTCTTTCTAGGTGAGTTATTTATCAGTCAGCTCTTTGAGCCCCCTGGGAACAGACCCTGTTCGAGTRTGTCAGGTAGGAAATGAGCTCCTGGAGTGATTCTGAGCATCTTTGCATTTTTTGTTATGGACTGGAATCAGCTTTTTTTTTTTTTGCTGGTCTTAATTGCCTTCTCCAGTATATCCAGTTATTGGCCATTTAACAGCTTGAGTGGAGTCAAACAGAGAAAATGAAGTCAAAAAGAAAAATCCTTGATAACAGGTGAAGTTTGTGAAGTTATTGAGATGGGTTAGAATGGAGAGAGCAAATCCGTTCATGCACTGTTTGTCAGTTCATGTATTGCTGAGCCATTAAAGATGGTTTGAAATGCTTTCACCACTTCTAGTCCACCCCCAAGAGGAAGTGGCTGATTTATAAACTTACATAGGGAGTATTGGTTATATAAAAAAGATATTACACACCAAAATTCGGGAGTGTTGTGTATTAAGCCCAAGTGCAAGACATCAAATTTTATTGGAAAGCTATGAAATAACACAGATTTACAAGTTAAATCACTAGTATGAGTCTTTTAGGACATTCATCAAAATTTACTCACACAAATTAAARCAAAGAAAYACATTTGTTGAATGATTGCAATTCYTGCTGCCTCAGAATTTCTTTTTATTTCTCATTGAAAGCTATTTACTTAATTTTTTTTGTGTTCAGCGAGGTAGTTATCATAACTGATGATGTAAGAGAATGATTTTAAGTCCTGTTGATGCATCACTAAGAGAATGTGGCTGCTGAAATCACTGTAAATATGGCTGATAAAAGTAGAAGAAAGGAAGAAAATGGATGTAAACGGTGAGCTCCAGTAGATTATTGATTCMTTTTGAGTGGTTTGACAGATAAAATGGTAAAGCAAAATGCTCAACTTCAAATGCATCACTGGAAGAAAGTAGGAGAATGTAGCAGGGCAGGAAGGAGATGATGAATGTTACTTTGTTAGAGAGGAGAAAATGCAATTGTTGTGCATGAGGTGTTCATCACTTTCCTTTTTCTGTTCCACAGCTTTTGATAAACGTCCATCTAGCTGCAGTGGGCAAAAACCGTGTTTAAAGTCTTGGTTCATGGGCCATCTTTCAAAGCATTACATCTTCAYAGTTTAAAACTTTTCTCAGGTTCTGTCCAAGGGTTTAATGTCTGAGGCTCCGAGTGATTCTCAGCAGGRAGAAGGGAGGAGTTTCCCTCTGAACAAGGAGGGCAGGATGCAAACACATCCACTCCTGGGGTTTCTTSTGCAGAAACTCCCCTGGAGACACCGCTCTCAGGGGAGAAACACACTCCTCCAAATATTCAGAGTAACAATGGAGCTTCCCTCTGATGCTAAACGTGGATATCAATGTGGTTATTGGGTAGGAATGGAGAAGAGAAGAGAAGAGAAGAGAAGAGAAGAGAAGAGAAGA
>NW_026623874.1:213588-231312 GCF_030028575.1 Malurus melanocephalus | reverse complement strand
CATGGTTTGTTTTTTTTTTTTTTTTTTCTTTTTTCTTTCAATTTTTACATTTTTTTTTCTTGTTTTCCTGCCCTTTATATTAGTCAGATTTGTTTCTGATTCTTCCTTTAAATGAGCCTCTTGCAATCTGCTGCTGAATGTACTGCTCAAGGAAACACAAAGAAATAAGGAACAGCCTTTCAAATTTCTGATCAAGTTTAGTGTTAAATCTTATTATTCAGCTACATAAATTTTATTACCCTTCAGTTATAAATGTTTTATTYTCTGTTTAAGTATTTATTAGCACAAATCTATTAACATCTACACTCAGAGAAATGCACCACAATGGCAGCAGCGTTGGGGTTGATWTCCCAAAATAATTTCAAGCCTGCAGAAGCTGGCATTTAAAAAAAATGCCCTGTTCCAAGTCATGGTAAATCCAGGAGTTTAAGTGATGTCCARCTTCTTGAGTTATTCTTGAGTAAAGATAAGTGAACCAGGACAGATGTGCAGAGCTGCTGGTGCAGAGCAGGGAGGTGAAATCTGGTGCCACACAAAGGCATGGAAATTTCAGTCTTCCAGAAAAATCTGGTTGGGCTATTGCRAAAAGATTTGAATGTACAATCCATCTTATGAGATTTCTGTTTCTGTAGGAAATTTGGGCTTTATTGCATCAGTATTTCTAGAGAAACTGTTTTCCCTGGAAACTTCCAGGAAGCTGTCACCGTTGTACCCCAATGAAATTGTTTTTGTGATAGGTTATTATTTCCTGCCCCGCCTCTCATCGTCGAGGTTATTCCCATCATAGTGGTCACTCTGTGTTTTAATAATTCTTTCTGAATTTGTGTTTTATTATRAGACTTAAGATGGCTTGAAATAAACCTCATTTATTAACTGTAACCTTAACAGCACAAAGCATGTTAAATTATGAAATGCAAAGAGTTCCAGGAAAGASATGATCATTGGGGATTGTAGCAGTAACTTGATTTTTTCGATTGACTCATTGATGGCTTCACCACTCCCTGATCAATGTGCTACAGGAAACAGCCACATGTGTGACTGCAGTTTATCTCTGTTTTGTCTCTCTGCTATTAAACCATCGATAGAATTGTCAATAAGGGAGCTGAGCACTTGTTCACAGGCTCACATCTATAGATAGCAGAGATTGTTCCAGAAACAAGCCCCCAGCAGCATCAGAAGCTGATTTTCAGAGAGGCACAAAAGCATTTCTGGGCTGCATCTCGTCCCCAGCAGGGCCAAGCATCTCAGGGACAAGGTCACCCTGCTGCCCTCGGTGCTCAGGCAGTGCCCAGCTGCTTGGGGACAGGAATTACAGGATTTTTTTCCTTCCTAATTAGCAATATTACTTTCTATTTTCACATCCCTCTGCATGTGTTCAGAGCAGGTCTGCAGGGAGCTCATTATGTTCCCGGCCTTGTATTTCCAGSCTGGCAAAGCTGTACCTTCAGGGGTATGGGAGGGGCATTCACTCCAAAAATTCCATGGGGTTTGARCCAGGCTCAAACGCTGCTGAACACTTGTAGGAGCCCTGTAGGATGTCTCCTGTGGGGCATGCTTTATCCTGCCCGCCGTGTTCCTGCAGAGAACCTGTCCAGATGAATCTTCTTGACACATTTTTCACTTTTGAGATAATGGCTGAGGGCAGAATTTTGGCTCAGATGTCATCTGTTAATGAGTCTCTAACCAATGAATGGGTTTGGGGAGGAAAAAGAAGACAATGAAACCTTGCTCGTCRCCTCCTTGGCACGGTTTTTCAGAGCCCAGTGGAGCTCCTGTGAGCAGCATTTTCCATCAGTGCAGTTTAGTGTGAAGAGTTTTGAGTTTTTCTCTGCTCTTTGGTGAAACAAAGCAGAAACCATTCCCAGYTGACACCCTCCAAACTGCTGCTGAAAGGCAGGACAGAGTGTTCAAAGGGAGGATGTAGGGCCAGAGCTTGTCAAACCCCTTTGARGACAAAAGTACCAATGTTTGCTGCAAGAACGGCTGAATCCAAACTCACTTCTCTCTGAACTTTCTCCTCCTGAAGGCTGAGTCCCTAAATCAAAAAACAGCCCAGCATAGCTCATGGAATTGTTCGTGTAACCAAGATAAACAGTTTAAACTGAAGCAGTGCTGTGCCTTTTCCTGGCCACTGTGGAACCAAAAGCTGCTCCTCAAAGTTCTGTTCATCTTTACTCAATTGGGTGTTACTGGGTCAGACCCCATTGCTCAAGTTTAAAGAGAATTATTAGCATTAGCTCATAAAAAGATGCAATACCCTGTGGATGAGCTGCACCTTCCTTACCCTCAGTACCACAGATAAATTATTTGGGGTTTGTTCAGTTATTTTGGGGCACACCCCCCATTATCCCATGGAAAAAGGCACAGTCTAATTTAAGTGATCACAGACATAAAATGGTGTTATCAATATAACTTTCACTGAAATACAAACATACAGACCCCAGAATAAACCAGAATTAAAAGGACAGCTTCATTTAATGGAACACAGTTTGTAAAAGGATAGTTTCTGAAAGTTGCAATTGAAATACTGACATTAATATATATTTTTAGGAGTGTAAATGACATCAGCAGCCCTGATAGTTGTCTGAGTAGGAAGCCAGATGGYTGGTGAGGAAAATGCAAGTGGCAGGAGACAATTAGCACATGCTGTCCCTTAGATACCTGYATGCCCCAGGGCTGAAGATTCACTCATCAGGTATTGTGTTTTAGGGGAGAAAAATGAAACTTTTTCACATCTGGAAAAAGAATTACCACAAATCTGTGTTGTTTTCTCACCAATAATTTGGTTTGGGGATGATCAGTACTGGTGTTTTTGTTTTTATTAATACAAAAAGCATTCTGGGGGCTGTGGAATACTTTGGGAAGCTGGTGAGAAATCTGCTGTCACACGATGCCTGAATTATGATGCAGATAAAATTTACCAACTTCCCTCCTCCAGTTTATCCTGTTTGGAAAGAYACATGAGAAATAGATGGCTGGTTTTAGTGAAGGTAAGTGCTACTTCATCTGGAATAAGCATTCTGTCATTTCAGGATTTACAGCGGCGGCCGCTGCTTCCTCTCAGCCTGTTCCACTCTGCTTCTCCTCYGCTTTATTTGCATTTTTGAGCCTGTCTCATTTGCCTGCTGGCTCGCTYTCTGATATTTCCCCAGATCATGTGGAAGGTGAAGGATGACCAGGCACAACTCAAATGCCATTTTGTTCCGCTCAGTGGCTGATTAGAAGCGAGCCGGCCCCTGCGCGCCGTTCACGCGCAAATGCTCTCTCTCGGGTTTTTGAAATTGAGTCATAATTGCCGCTGCCAAGAGCTGTCAGTACAACAGGATAGAAAGCAGTCAGCTCCTCTCAGTGTTATATAAAGTTGTCATTTTGGAAGAATGAGCAATGATAAAGAACTGTTGCAGCGCTTTTTGCCCATTTTCGCAGCAAACCATGCTGTTCGTGTTGCTTGTGTTGGTCTCTTTTCTAATAAATTAATTTTCTCTGGTGAGGAAAGAATTCAAAACAAAGCAATAGGAATTTGAGCACAATTTGTAGGGGAAATAAGGCTGCACTTTTAGAAATATTTCTATCAAACATGCCTGTTCCTGCATGCAGTATAATGATGTATAAAAAGATTTAAGACTTTCATGTAGAACATGAAATTGAATGTATTTTTTTTACCATGGCAGGAATATTAGGAGCATCTAGCTGTACATTTAAAGAAAAAAAAAATCTATAAAACATTCCCAGCTCTGCATATGATACATRTATATACAACCAGTGTGCTGACTTCCCTAATCACGTGTGATTTAGTGGGCAATATAAGGCATATTAATATTTATATGTTTGGGATCTTAGCAGAGAATGCTCTCACTGCCTTCTGCAGTATCAATGTTTTCAGGTGGACAACAGTGTGCCTACTTTGAGAATTCATTGCTGAGCTTTCTCATCAACATTCAGATTAGTGTTAGGATGATTATTAATGAGCATGGACACTGCACAATCTAACTGTGATGCCATTATTGCTTTTTAGTAAGCAGCAATTTRCTTTTGGCTCTCTACAAGGTAATGCTCCTGAAATTCTGCATTTCACAGCTGAAAGTCAGCCCTCAGAGCCCCAGCATGTGCTGCTGCATTAATGTGCTGAGTCAATGCTCCRGTTTTGTGATTCTCCTCTTCCACTGAGGGGACAGCAGCTTTCCTGGAGCTGTTCTCCAGCAGCACTGGCTGCTTTCTCTCCGTGACTCATTGTTTTGTGTATTATCCTTTAAACATTTCACAGTGGACAGCCTGTGCCCATTAAACAGCCATAACTTCCCCGGGTTGCTCCTATGCCTCCCGGTGCTGTTCCTTTTCTGTTGTTATCTGGCTGCTGCTATCAACCAGAGAGACATTAGAGGGAGGAAATATGTTCAGCTGACACACCAGCAGAAATTCACCTGACTGCAGGCTCTGTAAATCTGCCTTATAAATGCCTCTCACCTTTAGAAAATACTGAGCAAAACGAAAAAATGGTCAAATTCTTCTGCAAGAAATGCTAAAGCAGAGGGGAGGAAGGCTTGGAGAGAAAACCTTGGATGAGTGTGTTAAAAGGAGCTGAGACTACAGAACTTAAACAGGAACACAAAGGCAAGTGTGTTCTTAGAGATGGCAAATTCTCAATGTGGAAATTATTCATTATAGGCACATCATCACAGTTTTATAAAGCAAACTGCATCCAAAGGCCTGGACTTCAGCTGTGGGCTGATCTCCCTGTGTGTGTCAAAGTATTATAAATAATATCTCAGTGATGTTTTGTTGTTTTTTTTCCCAGATAAGCAAAATGATGGAGACTGGCTGCCACAAATTGGCCATTTCTTTTGACGCTGTAAGCATCCAGGTGATGTTTGATCATTTGAAATGTTGATTTTGTCTGGGCTAATCACACATTTAGAAGCAGAAGAGAAGGRTTTCTGTGTGTCATTAACCTTGTTCCAAACATCCTCAGTCACAATTAGATGAGACACAAGAAATTGATTCTCCTTGGCATGGSAGCTTTGACACACACAGTGGTTTGGGAGATAAAATAATGAAAATTGGAAAGTTTAACAGCCTTGCTGTGTAGTACTTGAGAGGAGGTGGGTGTTGGGATAGTAATAATATTTTATCTCACTTTTACTCATAAAATGGTCTGGCTTGATCCTGTGTGATTTCCTGACCAAGGACATTGCTGTACTCTATTCTAAATTCCACAGAGCCATTTCTCCAGGCTCTTGTAAGGCAAAGCTGTTCCTGTGTTTGTCCTGGGAGTTCTCCTGTTTCCTTCACAGCCTGTGGCTCATTTCATCCAGGAAAATTTRTTCCAGCCCTAAACCCAACTCTGTAAAGTTCTGTTCCCATGCAGACCCTTTGCTGGTGCCACAATCCCCTCCCAGCAGCCCAAAAGAGCGATTTTGGCAGATAAATCTGGGATAAACTGAGTGCTCCACCCTTCAGCCATCAGCTCCGTGTCTCACCCAGCACTGATCTGCCCTTGGCACTGAAATCTTCCTGCCAGGATAAATCACACCAAACCCTGATTGCCAGGGTGCCCTTCAGCTGATTAACAGAGGAAAAGGAAAAAGAATCACATGGTGTTCAAACGGGACAGGGGCAAAGGTCTGCTAAGCACAGGCTCGGCACTTTTCCCATCTATCCATCAAAGAAATATCACATCTGGGTATTTTTCAGCTGTTTCATCTGTCATATTTCAGATKTAACTTGATTTATTTGTATTTTGCTTCATTTTTCATATTTAGCTTGATTTAAAGATTTTGGATGGAAAATATTTTCTAAGGCATATCTGGTTTTTTGGTTGTTTTCCCAAGTTGGTTTCTATTTTTGATTAATCTTCTGAGCAACAATAYTCTGTTTTTCACTCTGTACACACTGTACACATGATTTAAAATCCTGAMTCGGAGATGTTAATATCCAAAGCCAGAATTGTATTTCTGTTTTTATGATATAAAGGTATTTCCAATATGTTCATACCAGTATCTGATTTTTAAATTACCCCTGTTTTTGCAGGGGAAATAAATATTTAAAAGAAAGATTGGGGTTTTTTTTGGTAGTTCTATATTTAGCAATAATGATCATGTGCTTATWTATATTCATAGATACTACATGAAGTTATTATTATTGCTTTATGAAAAAGCTTTTTATTTTGTGAGAGGATATAGAGTCAACTTCATTTAATGCCCYCTTCTTAAGGGGAAGTACAACTGGGATGGGAGGAAGTTTTCAAACRGGGACTCTGGTGCTGGGACTTGTGAAATTTCAACCTCTCAAGGTTCAATAGTGTTGGTTTTGCAGGATTTCAGCCAGTGCATGGTTCCCATCTCACCCATGGACATTCYAGGGYTGAAATCTYCAGTTTGRGGTAAAATTYKRTGAACTTTTTGYTCTTTRTGCTGTGAGAATATTTGATGATGCWTCTCCTAAAATAGAAATGAGGGTAAACTGAAGGCACTCCTCTGTCTTCTTGCTCTGATCTCAATGGGAGTTTCTTAGCAGAAATTTATTTACCTACAAATAAATATTTGCTGGTGCTGGGCTTTGGTAGAGCTGTGCCTTTAYGCACAGGGGAGCAGCAGGAAAGACAASAAGAAGGGGAAACTATTTGTGTTTYCAGTAARGAAACAATTCYTAGAGCTGCAGTCGTTTGTGGGCCCATGGAAATCAAGGTGTGATTTGACTTCCACAAAAAAAAAACATTTCAGAAACAGAATCAAACAAGGAAAGTCATTAGGTCAGTCGATGCCACAGGAAACTCTCTCTTTAGAACAGAATTATTGTTCCTCATCTGAGGGGCCTCTGCTGTTTCTGTAGCTGASAGAAGAGAAGGGACAATGTGAGAGCTGGGGATCATTTGAGCTTTGCAGCCTTGGATGGATCCATCCCTCAGCCCTGTGACTCAGTGGAATTCCTGGGGGTTGGATTGCTCTGCTCTCCAGAGGATCCTCTGCAAACCTGGCAGCAGCAGAGCCCTGTTCACAGGGAATGCAAATTCAAACTCTAGCTCTTTAAATTTTTCACTTGACTTTTAATACATTTTCCCCCACACTCATTTAATTCTTTTCTCTATGAGATGTCGGACAAAATTCCAAGTTTAGACTTTTTTTTTTTTTGGTAACAATTTCTTTTTGGCTTGCATCAAAATAATTTTCTTAATATGCCACAATGCAGAGAGCTTGTACAAATTAGCCTGAGAGATATGTGYTGAAATCACTGTGAGACTCTTGCATTATTTACATCGTGACATTCTGTCAGTGTACTAATGCTCAAAACTGTTTATGTTTCTGGATTTAACAAATATGTAAATCAGGTGCACATTTCCCTGGGAATGCAAATGTCTCTAATGAGGAAAGACAAACTTCAGAACAAACAAAAGCAGAGGAATTGTCAAATAGCTCATGTGACAGTGGGGATGGAAAGTRAGTGGACTGGAGATACTGGGATGTAATCCTTGCCCTGGGATTGTTTAATCAGCTCATCTTGAAGCTCTGACAGATCAATTGTTTCTTAGCAGGGAGAGAGCTGGGCAAGAATGGCAGCCAGGCAGAGTTTTCCCATAAGAAGGCATGAAAATCTCWGCTTTTGCTCTTTGTGGCAATCTGGAGAGCTGAGAGGATTGAGTTCTGCTGGCTGCATTCATTAACTCGGCTCCAAAACCACTCCAAAGGGCCCCAGCTCGCTGAAATCCTTGTTTGGATTGCAATAATTCAAATAGCTGTTTGATTTCAGGGCAGGAGCACAGAATGGGAATAGCATCGTGCTGAATTGGGTTTAAGTATTGTAGAAGGATTTGAATGTCCTTCAGAGAAGCATTYGGTTCAGATTTCGTGTCAAAACATTGCCCTGATTTAGTGAGGATGATGGATATCTTTGAGTCAAAATGCTCCAGGTTGAGTAGGTGCATGGGGGGAATGGTTTTTATTGTTCTATGTTTGTGCTGTGCTTTTATTGTGCACTGCTCTCTGAAAACTTTATCTTCCATTGCAAGCTGAATTCCTTTCTGAAGAGCAATTAAATAAAATTTGCTTACTAAAATAAGACATCATTTATTTCAAGCTGGCTTCTATTTTGAATTTTGATGGCTTCCTGCTAAATATGCAAGCTTTCTTTTCTGTGAAATGAGCTCAGTATCTAAAAATCTGAGTTACTTGGTTTTGTTTTTCACCGTGCAGCTCCAAGTACTGGTGTGCAATACATTTCCCAATTATCAGCCATCTTTAAGAAGATCATTATGGTAAAATTAATCTGAGTTCTCAAAGACCTATGAATTATGGATAGTGCWTGAGTAATAAATGGGGTAAAATGTTTTAATTAACATTCTTCAGTGATCCTTTAGCTGCATGTTGTATGTAACTATYGCCTGCTCTGCCTAAATCCAGACTTTTAACTAAAAATGTGCTTCGTGTGTGTTACAGTGGGATGTCAGTGGGGTTCTGTGTGTGACAGCCCCACGTTCATGATGCCTCTGTCTCATCTGTCATTGCAGATCTGGTCCTGTTTCAGCACAGCCTCCTYTGTTTGTGCTGCCAGAGCTGCTGGGAAGGAGCATTCGTAGCAGAATGGAAAATGCTGTCCTGAACTTCCATGTGCTGCCGAATCTGTCATGAAGATTTGGGWATCAGAGGCTGGAGAAGAAGTTCTCAGAGCAGAATGATTTCCTGATAAATCTGTCCCAGAGTTCTGCCCAAAACCTCCACACCCCAAAATCTGTGATGTGCACCCCAAATCTCCCCAGGGTGCAGCTCTGGTGACCCCAACCCCTCTCAGCCTCATCCCCAGAGCTCTGCAGCAACATCAGCCAGCTCAGAATTCATTTCTCATTTCTTCCTCTCATTTCTTTCTCAGCTTTCCCCTTTGMTGGGAGTTAACACCGTGTGGGAGGTGCTGCTTTTGTGCTGAGTGAACTCCAAAGCTCAGCTCAGGAGGAACGAGGGGGCCGCAATCACCACGAGCTGCTGGGCAAAGAAAACCTGACACCCACAAAACCCTCAGCAGAAGCTGGACCAGGACCTCGTTAAATTGATACCTCTAATTCCTCTAATTAATACCTCGGCTGGGTCTCCAAGAGAGCAGCAGTTCAGTGACTTTTTTTTTGAAAATTATGCTTCTCTCTGTACACATTGAGCTGACTTTTAAGTGGYGCACAATTGCTGTCAGCTCAAATGCTGCTCAGCAATCTCAACTGGCAGGTGCCCTTCAGTCTTGTTGCTTTGGATTAATGTTTTAAGTATGACCAGAAATTATATTTACAACGCATAAAAGCGATCTTCAAATGGAGCTGTGGCACAAAATACTGTTAAAAACTAAACCCTCCAGTGGAATATTTATGTTTTCCCTTAATTTTATGGAAAAAAAATAAGAAAAAAGGATACACAACACAGCAGATAAATACATTAATAGTTTATGGAGGTAAACTTGGCTTGGGAGGAGTTTATCCAAGATTTCCTTGGGATTTGCAGCATTATAAAAAAGAATTTTCATGTCAGGAGTTTTTAACTGATATATTAGGAACATCCTTCACCTTTTATGTTATTCAAACTGCTCATTGTGAATATCAAACACATCAAAGTAACCAAAATGGGAGATTTGGAACGAAGAATTCAGGAAAGAAAAAACATGGCAACTTTAGTAAACAGCCCTGCCATTTAATAATCTTTGATGAAAGCTCCTTGACGTGATACTTCTTTTAATTTTAATTTGAAATGTTAATTTCTTTTCACCAAGGCTTTTTTATCAGTTGGTTGGTGTCATTTGTGCCAGAGCTCATGGGTGAAGCCACACCTTGATGTTCTGCATTGTAAAGTTGTCAGAATGAGACAGAGATTTAAAAAACTACAGGAGTGAAGAAGAGAAGAGCATCCTCTTTGTTCCTGTTTGGGATTATTTCAATRTATTTTTCTACACAGAAATATCTATTTGATTTTACTGTAAGATGATTTTGTCCAATTTTTTTCACTTTTTTCCTCTTTTTTTAGGCCTCATGGACAAAAATAGTTCTATAGTTCTCTGTTCTCTTTCTCAAGGACAATGGAAATGAGGTTTTTTCTTTTCTGARTTCATGTTGCTCTCTTTTTAGAACTAATCCTTCCAACATTAGTCTGACTGGCTTTCCAAATTTAAAAGTTTTCAGAAAGAGTGGAGAGCAGAAAGGCCATGTGAGARCAAGGAGTGAAAGTTAGCTTGATTTCCTTATGAAATAATGATTATTTCTTTTTCTAAATACTTTCTACCAGAAAGATAAGAAGAGGTATTTGGCAGCAGTGAATGTAAACTCATTGTGGATTTTGGTTTTGCAGGTTTAAAGAATATAATTGTGAATATCAAACACATCAAAGTATCCAAAATGGGAGCTTTGGAATGAAGAGTTCAGGAACACAAAAAACATGGCAACTTTAGCAAACAGCCTGCCATTTCATAATCTTTGAAAAAAGCTTCTTGACACGATATTTTTGTTAATTTTAATTTRAAAKGTTGATTTMATTTTGTTTTCAATTTMATTTTCAATTTRAAATGTTAACTGCACGTGAAGGTGCAGCGTGATGGTTGCCTGGACAGGGAATGGACAATAATTGGTGTAAGAGAAAGCTGAATAAAACTCTTCTGGTTTGAATCTGATGGTTAAGAGCTTGTTTTTGCAGTTKTTGGRATTGTTGTGATGTTYTGTGTGTGTTTCYAGCTCTCCCTTTGCTGAGGATSKTTTCTGTTCCATCTCAGAGTTTCCYGTCATCCTCGACTGCATCACTTTCCTCACAGTTTTGGAACTTAAAGGATTTCTGAAAATCCTTCATTCTGGGAGATCAAAAGCCTCTGTAAACCTGGCTAAATCAGCTGCACTGGAGCTGTTTGAGGTGATATTGGCTGACAATCTACCTCCCAAATCTTTTTCTTGCCTGAAGTGTCTGAGCCAGTGGCTTCAGCAATGCTACAAATTTGATCACTATTCTTATTTTTCACCGAGGTCTTACCTCTGCTGCCTTACCCTTGAGTCAGTTCTCCTCTGACCAATTCTTCTTAAGAAGTCGTGGYTGTTTTCTGATCCCACTGATCCCAAGTGGTTTCAAATTCACGTTTTTTTTAAGGAGTCATTTCTCTGTGTTTTAAATCGAAGTCAGCAGGAAGAAGACAGTAGTGCTTCAACAGGGACTGAGCTGAATATATTTCCTCCTGAGTTCAATTAGCTTGTGCTCTTTAATTTCACATGGAGCTATGACTACAATAACTGCAAAAAAACCCAGATTCCAGAGTTTGATATGGCCATGAAATATAGTTCTTTTTTTTAAAAAAGTGTGGTTTTATGTTGGATGGTTTGTTTGAAAAATGAATTGTGAGTCTTCCCAATGTCGAGATGCTCCCAATTTGGATGCTCCTTTCAGAGGTTTCTTGTGTTTCTCTCTGCTGTTTCCCAGGTAGAGGAGGAACTCCTCCAATTGTTGCCTTTTCAAATATGGCCCTTTATGGCTGGGTTAAATCCACCAYAAATTCATGGGATGGTTTAGCTGAGCCTGCCCTGGATGTGCTGCTGTGCCTGACTGACAGCAGCACTCCTGGACAGAAAACTCTGCCCCTCTCCACTCCAGGGCACAGCCATGGGGAAAGCTCAGTGAGACAAAATCTCTCCTTTGTGAAGAAAATAAAACATCCTGAGTGTTCATTTCAGCTGCTTCTGCAACAGCAGAAAGCTTCGAGGAGGAATCAGAGTTGGCATCCTGTGCTCGCCCACTCCGTGCCTATCATCACTTTGTGAGTTTTTGAAAGAAATCATGGATAAAGAGTGTCTCCTCTGAAAAAATATTTATGACATGCTCCTTGCAGCTTGTTTGCTTGCTCGATTTCATTTTGCTGTTGAAAGGAAAAGCTGACATATTCCTCTGTGGGTTATGTCTTTGGGAATATTCAGGGTAGCCCCACTGATGAAGATTTTCATATTAATACCAGCAGTAATCAGCGTGAAATTGCAAAAAAGAGACTCACCTTCTCTATTTTGGCAATAAAAATGCAGAATAAAGCACTAAAAATCTGTGTCTTCTGCCTGAAGTACGTGATGGGTTAATCACTCATGAAGKAATCATTATCTTGCAAGTTCGACTTACAGCTCAGGGGAAATGAAAAATAAAATAAATGCCACGCTGTTATTTTTCTTTATTACTGGAAGATGTTCCATGGTGTCAGAGCATGCAGAGAATGTTGGACAAGTGTTTAAAGAGATTAAGCTGCTGTTTGGGCAGGATTTTCAGAGGAAACTGGAAAAGCTATTACACAGTGTGCTGCTTGGTGTTTTAGAAGGTTATAAAAACTTACAGAATAGGTAACAAGGCTGCATAAACAAATACTTTTATGCCTKCTGAACCGTGGGGGTGTTTGCCTAAATAACAGAGACATATGCTTTTAATTTTTAATACAAGTAAAATTTCTTTCAAGCAGCACTTTGTGCGATATAACAACTGCAGATCATAGAGAAATATGGCTGAAGGAAGCTTTTCACCTTTCTTTTTTTTCAGGTCATTCCTCACCCATAAGAAAAGATCAAGTAAGCTATTTGTGATTAGCATTTGCTCTGTTTTTTAAACACCCTTTTTAGCACCATCAGCCCATGTTTCTTCCCCCCTTTTTTTTTTTTTTTTTTTTTTTTTTTTTTTTTTTTTTAATTATACTCTAAACTAGTTCAGCAGAGTCACTGTGCCAGGTTACCAACACATGATGGTTTGGGCATAAAGAGGGAAATTCCTGAGAACCTTAGGGAAAATTGCATAGTAAATAGTAAGAGCTTGACTTTTTAAACTCTGTCTTAAAGGGTATTTTGAGAGAAGAAGAAATGACTGCTAGAAATGTCTAATTTCTTATGCTTTTGCTACAAACAAATGAGCATTTCGAGCTGTGTGTAGCATCTGTATTTGAAAAGGAGCAGTCACTGAAAAAGTTTTATAGAATGAGTCTCCTTTGTTCTTAGAAGAAAATAGGARCTGTGGACAAACCCGTTATTGTTTTAATATTTCTCCCCATTTCCACACCCCCTCCCCAGTCAATTCCATCTGGAAAAAAAGTGACATTTGTGGAGCTTGACAATGACTGAGAAATTGTCTGCAGAAATTCTCATCTCTGCCCACCATGTGGGGTCTGCATGAGGAGCAGGACAACATCACAGTGTCAGGGTGGGGGGACAATAAATGCACAACAGCTGCTTTAGACACTGTGAACACAAAGTAAATCTGTTTCCAAGAGCACCATTGTGAATGAAAAGAGAGAATTATCCCTTGCTGGTGGCTTTTAGCATGGCAGGGTGAGCTGTTTTCCTCCTCCTCTCTGTTTTCCAGTTCTCCAGACAGGCTGGGAACTCTCACACAGAGGTTGTTATCCTGGCAGGAAAAGTCAGCTGTCCAATTTTTGTTRAGTTTGTTTTTACTCAGGATTCAGTAAACTGCATTTATGGCAAATAAATGGGTACTTATGGCAGATTTGCATATTATTTGCTTTTGATGAAAATGTTGGTTTTRCCCAGTCTGGAGCCTCCAGAAAACTGGAGGAAAAAGAGCCTTATATAAGAAAAAGTTACTGATATGCTTTTGTTGTTCTATTCATCATTTTTATTGCTTTTTAATTGACATCTGCACATTCCAATATTTAGCTACTGCTGTTGGTTTTGATCCATTGCCCTCTCTGGTGTCCAGGACCTGGATGTATGAACTTGCAGGAAACTTTTTAAACGATTACAACCCTGAGAGGAGCAGTGAGCTCCACGTGAAAAGACACTGAAATCAGCCCATGTGATGCTCCCTTTTGGGTCTTCACTCCCCCAGGAGCCCATCAGAACTCAAGATACCTTTTTAAACTCACCAAGCACAAATTTGTCTCCCAATTGTTCCKTTCATTCAAAGGGGATGTGAATATTTTTTTTCCTAATCAGTGCAATCACCCCAGAGTTGGTGTTGTTGGGATGTGACACTGCAGTGACAGCTCCCCTGACTGACAGCTCCTGTCTGCRGTGAAAAATGACAGCATTTGTAAACCAAAAGTGTTTAAAGGAAAGGCTCAGCTCCTGASTGACTGTTTCGCAGGTAATCACAGTTGCAGTTTACAATAAACTGTTTTAAAACAGATCTGATGGTCTGAAAGGGGTTTGTAAGATGTAAAACGGGATATTCCATCTCAGCATCCACCAACAGTGTTGGTGATGGCAATTAGAGAATTCTGAGACGTTCCATACCCTGCAAGGAGAATTCTGAGACATCCCACACCCTGCAAAGTGTGATCCAGTAAAAAAGCCAACACTGATGGGTTCAGAGATTGAAATGCCCACCTCAGTGACAAATTCTCTTATCCTGCCTTTGTTGTAGGGCAGTTCCTGTCCCCAGCTTTATTCTTTGCTGGAGCAGAAACCACTGCTTGCCTCCTGAATGTGCATTTTCACGCAGCTCTTGTGTTTATTATTCCATTTATCTTTAGGTTTCCTCAATGGCATCTTGATTAACAAAGGAGGAGAAATTAGTGTTTTACCCTCGTGAGCACAGGAAAGGAGTCTCGGGCTGGAGGCTGCCTGGGATGCTCTCATGTGGTTTTTATGCTCATGAACGTCGCCAGAAATGTGAATATAAATCACTGTAAGGTTTGRTAAGCATTTTAAACACAAGTTTTGGGACTTCAGTTTGTGGGCTGTATTTAATTTCAGATCTTGGGACAAGGGATCAGCTCAGTAATGTCTGGATGGCAGCTAGCACAGGCCTCATTCTGTCCCTGCAGACCAGGGAAATTACTGCAAAATACATCTCTGATTCTAAGAATAATGTGATCCCTCCTCCCAAAATGAGAAAAAATAAATGCCAATATTATAAATGCTACTGAGCACTTAAAAAATGCTCAGAAAGTCTGCAAATTGTCAGAAAGTTTTAAGGTATAATACAGCAGAAATCTTGACATGAGTGTGCTGCAGACATCAAAAAGACTGATGCTGGTGTCATGCTGATTTCATTCTCCTTTTGTTGGATAAATATACACATAGTGCTTGAAAAATATTGGAGGTGATCTGAAGTGGTTCATAAAACCTTGCTGCTTTGCAAATCACTCGGATATTTTAACTGCATTGCCTGSTTCTGAGTTAGTGTCTGCAGGCATCTTGCATTTTATTACGCCTTGGAATTGCATCTGAAAGTTGTGGATTTGCAATATCGATCCAGAAAGTTGGTATTTAAGCTGGAAGGATAAGAGGAACTTCTCGTGTAGGATCTCTGGTGGGAAATTGTGCTCGTGGTGCCTTCAACAGCTTCTCCTTTGTTTGAATRATGCTGATGGTTTTGTTTTTTTGCTGCACTTCAGTGGAAGAAGCTTTTTTTAGGCTCTTTACTTCGTGCTTTCCGTGTGAAATTTTTCTCTGCTGAAGCATGCCACATCTTTTGGGTACGAAAATCAGAGATTTTGAAAGGAGCACTGCTTCCCAGTGCATGTATCTATACATTTATTCAGTATATATAGAGCTCCGTGGTTGTAAATATTTTGTATGTGGGCAGCTGAAGGAGGATTCTCTGAGAAGGATGGCTGAAACTGGCGATGATTTTGAATTTCAAGTAATTAAACAATGTTCAAATAATCTCACAAACATTAAATAATCTTAATGAATTTAAAAAAAAAATTCTAATGTTCAGCAGTTAATGACCAAGAAAATTTGTTTTCAGCAGTTTAAAGGCATTTGAAATATTTCAATCTTTTACAGTTCTAATGCTTAAATTATCTTAGTTAAGATATTAATAGGACATTTAACTTGTAATTCTTTATTTATATGCCTGTAAGATTTTCCCCATACTTTTGGCATGGATCAGCTGAGCCTGGCTAATTACCACTCTCAAGATCCACTAACTCCTTCTCCCCCAGCCCCGTGCTATATTTATTTTTCATGTGATGGTTATAAAACCCCGATTGTGAGGGCTCAGCAGTGCAGGGTGGGCTCAGACAGGCACAGACAGGATTGCCTGGGCGTTGTGCAGAGAGCAAAGCCAGGTTTATATAACAAAACTGAGCATGGAACGATGGCAAACAGGGTTTGGGATCTCTCTTCTCCCAGGCTCTGGTACCTGAAACTTGGTTCATTTTGTTTTGGTTCATTTTGTGCTCATTAATCAACATTTTTTCCAGGATAGCTGGTCCAATGTGCAGAGTCCAGCAATTATCAAAACATTCCTTAGAACTGCTGCTGATGAGACTTTATGACAAAACACGTCATGAAATACTTCATCTGCAGGAAAATGTGCCAYGTAACACTTATTTGATGATAGATAAGCCAATGTAATTGCACGAGATAAATGTCATCACCAGCGTGAAGATAAATAGATTTTCCTGCTCTAGCATGCTTTTGCACATCAAATGCTGCCATTTTGCCCGTTTTCCCCATTTTTTTTGCCAGATAAATTTTATAATGGCCATAAAAGGAAAGTGTGGTGTGTCTGCTTAAGTGTTGCAGTATAAACAGAGGGCATTTCTGTGGTTCTGGATAACTGAAAYCAATGACTTTGTTACCTGAGAACTTGTTTAGCACTGTCACTTGACAGAAATGTTGTTTAATTCCATTCCCCAACACATCTAAAAGTGAGAATGTGTGGAATCAGATGCACAGGGATCATTAGAATGTGTGTGGCTGGGATTTTATACTCCTAAWGCTGCTCCTGTCCTGAAAACAGCACTGCCAGGGCACAGGATTTGCCAGGAGAAAAGTGTCCACAGCAAATCCTCRGTGTGACAGAAAGGTCAAAGATTATTACCAAAAGAATTTTCAATATTAGAGCAGGTTCATGAAAAGTTTTTTTATTATGGCTTGGAAAGTATTTCCCCTCATGCACATGTGCAGGGGATAAAATGAAGATATCTATTGTAAATATGAACATTTTTAAGAATTCTGGGCTAAGATATGTTAACTGCCAGCCAATGACTTCATATCATATTTGTTAAGTTGATTTGAGGTCCAAAACCTGTTTTCTGACTTTTTTTACCAGGGATGTAGTGAATATCTGCATTTTATCTGACATGCTGTTATCCCAGACTTAATGAAAGCATCATTTCTAATACTTCAGTAAACAAACACAATATGTATTCAGACAAAGACTTCAATTACTTTTATATTTGCTGAGTGCTAACTATCCTGGACATGTTTGGATGTTATTTACTCCTGTTACTCCTGTTTTGTGGAGTTTTGCTTTTTGTAGCTGCTAGTAATTTAACAGATCATAGCTGGTGCCATTGGAAAATGGATTTATTTTTCTCTAGGTCCTTCAGTGTAACTTTTTCTCTGTGAAACACCAGGAGAAGCATCATTTTTATTTTAGTTTCTTGTGGGCACTGCCCGAATGTCTGAGTGTGGGTTCTGCTGTGTTTGGTGATGGCAGGAATGGTCCAGCCCAAGGGCAGCAGCTCCTCCTCTGTGTGATTATCCCCATTTTGGGCAGTTCAAAAAGGAAATCAGGAGAGGTTGGGCACTCACTGGGACCCCGTGTGTCCCTYKCACTGKGTCACTGTCACCAGGGTGGGTGGGGTGTGGTGGCCTCGCTGCAGATGTTTGGTTCCGATGGGTTCACTACTCACAGCTGGCAAATCCCAAAGGAACACAGAGCTCTTCTTCAATGAGATAAATCAGTTCTGTAGAGATCTCCAGGGGCTGGGGGGCACCTTCTGGGCACTCAAATTTGAGAAAGTTTCCCCTCTGCGTGCAGGGACTGTCCTGCATGAACCCAT